>NW_006800096.1:1168036-1209204 GCF_000485575.1 Poecilia formosa
TTTAAACACCTCTGTTTTCAACTTGTCTTTTTTTTTTTTACTCGTCAATGATCCTCACCAGAGGGTGGCGGTAAAGAGTTACGACTCTCACTGCCAGGAAGAAGAAGACTCTACTTCTGTGACGTGAGTTATTCATAAACAACATAGCTAGTGGGCTTTTCTGTTACAGTATCTGGATTGTTTGTTTGCTTTAAATATGCTGAAAAAGAAACCAAGTGGTTCGGAAAAGAAAAGGAAACACTCGCACTCCGAAGAACGACAGAACAGCAACAAACGCCGCAGCTCTGAGTCACAATTAGAGGTAAAATGTTCCGGTTAGCTCCTTTAACTAACTGGTGCTCAGTCAAAGCTGCAGTCTTCCAGTGCGTCAATGAATGACTTACAGTGACATTACGAGATGGTACCTGAGACCGGATGATATGGAAAGAAGTATGTTAATTTCGCTGTGCATATGGAATGGAGCAGACCCCTTCTTTGTTTTTGGAGACGATTTTCTCCACGTTCGGAGTGAATCCTTTCTTGCTGAAGTTTACTTAAATGTGTAGCAGTTTTCCATTTTCGTGTACCGTCTTGCAAAAAAAAAAAAAAAGCGTCAGACATCTAGAAAGTGACATTTTTGTCCACTATGTTTTGAAACAACAAAAGAAGTTAAATTTGATTGAGTGTTGAGCATCTCTGAAGATAATTTTTCTATTCTTACCACAACTTATTTCTGGACTTGTATGTTAAATGATGTTTTCCTTGATGGATGGTGAAACTTCACCCCAATCTTTGGTAGCCTCTAAATGCAGCTTTCTTTCAGGATTGATGCAGATTTAGCATCCTTCACCTTCCAGTAAACTCTGACCAGCTTCCCTCTCCAGTCTGAATAAAAGCAATGCCACCCCATGAAGCTGCCATCACCACACGTATGGGGATGGTGCTTTTAGGCTGTTTTGCAGAATCGGTTTTCTGCCAAGCTTTTGCTTGTGAAAGTTACATTTGCTTCTCATCTGACCAGAGCGCCTTCTTTCACACGTTTGCTGTGGCAAACTCTAAACAGGACGTCTTCTTGCCACTCCACGAAGACAGGTCCCAATGAATTTTGCAGGCCTGATAAATGGTCCCAGAAATTATTGTGATAAATAATAATAATAGCATTTTGAGACCATTTTCAATTGATATATTTATAAAAGCATACAAATATAAGTTCACATCTAATTTCTTGACTCATTTAGCAAATAAATAAATCATTATTTTAGCTTACCTAAAATAAGAGAGGTTTGGTCTAATTTAACTTGAGTGCATTTTTATTCGCCGTTTGCAAGCTTCTCGTTTCAACTGCATCTTTTGCTGTTGCTGTTATACATTTTTATTTACATATGTTTATAATCTATTAAGGGTCAAATAGTAGCGTATGCTCTTTTTTTTGTTCCTCATTTTGCGGTTTGCCAGCATGTGGCTTGCTGGTGTTTTCGCAATCACTGCGTCCTCACACTTCCACCTTCAGCCTGTGAATCCTTCGGCTCCTCGCCGCTCTCACACGTTCACCGTCCCTTCTTCCTTTGTCGGCTTTCTGTACAGAATGCTACTTTATCTCTATATTTCAGCCACCCAGTGGCCTAGTGGTTTGGTAAAATCAAAACGTATGACTGCCATGATTGTAAGTTGCTTCAGTCTAGAAACGTGTGTTGACTTTTTTGTTTGTTTGTTTGATTTCAGCTAGTATTTTCTGAAGCTACTTTCCATCTGTTATACACAGGTTGCCTATTCAAATGATAACAGAATCATTTAAAATTATTTTTGAAAAATATGTATCCGATGAATCCGATTTCTTTGGGGAAAAAGCTGTTTGGCTGAAGGGTCGCCTTGTCCTCGTTGCAGGACTCCAAAGATGAGCTCGCCGACCCCGAGCTTGACCGGGTCGGCAGCGACATCGAGGAAGGCGGCCTCGACCTCAGCGTGCCCTTCCAGCCAATCAAAGCTTACGTCAGCAACAAGCGGGAGATGCTGCAGCAGTGCTTCCACGTGCTGGGGGAGAAGAAGGTCCGGAAGATGCTGCCCGATGAGCTCAAGGTAGCTTTTCGTGTACGGAAGACTCTCAAAACTCCGAATCCTGTGTTCAGACGCTTTTGTTTTCAACAGGACTGCAGTTTAGAAGAAATCAAAACGCTCTGTTGGGAGCAGCTGGAACCCATCTCGGAGAAAAATCTCACTCAAATTTTAGCGGGTAAGATTTAAAGCCGTTTTGACAGATATTGGTAGAAATTCACTTTGCTTTGCGATGGAAAACAAAATCTGTAGCGTTCCTCCAGGAGAAGAGACAACAGCCGGCAATGGTGATGGAGGGACTTTGGAGAGCCAGTGAGCAATCATTTATTTGATTTAGAGCGAAATTTCAAAATGAAAGTACTTTTTACAAGTTACTTGTATATCTATCCTATTTACTTTTTTCTTCCAGACAGGATAACAATGTTGACTCCACTTCCTGCTTGAAAGAAAGCGCTAAAACCGATGACGCAAAACAAGGTAACTATTTTAAATCGCCAGAGAAAGGTGCCTCTCAAATATTCAGTTCTAAAAACTGTAATTAAAAATTCCTTCGAGCAGAGGGAGGTGGCTCTGGCGAGGAGAGCGACGTCCTGAGCATAAACGCAGACGCTTACGACAGCGACATCGAGGGGCCGAAGGAGGAGCAGGCCGTTAAAGCCGACGAGGTGGTCGCGAAACTGGAAAACGCCGGCGACGGTGGCGAGCGATCTGACCGGGCCTCCGTAAACCCCGAGCTGGCTGCTCCAGAGACGAAGAAGGACATTCAGAGTGACATAGACAAAAGCGTCAGCGAAATCCTAGCTCTCTCTTCAACTTCGAGTAAAGAGGAAGCTGCGGAAGAGAGCAGCGGGACGTCGCAGCCCGCGGGCGTCGAAGCGGCCGCTCAGGGCGGAGCTTCGGTTTGTTCGGCGTCGATTCAGCAGCTGGAGCTGCTGGAGCTGGAGATGAGGGCGAGGGCCATAAAGGCTCTGATGAAAGCTGGAGACAAGAAAAAACTTTGTATGACAAACATTTAGCCTGTTTTGCTGAAAGTTGTATTTAATTCTTCCTATGTAGAGCTTTTCACATTTGACTTGAACTGAACTCGTATGATCCGAGTTATCTTAAGACCTTACGGAATGTCTTCATCAAAATATTGTTTTTTTATGCATATAATAGTTATAAATGCATTATGGGATCAGGGTTCCTACGTGGCTTGGAAAAGTCTGGAATTCATTCGCAGGTTTTCCGAGTCTGGATTTCTGAGGAAAAAGAAAACGGAGCATGGGAAAATACTGTTGGCAGATTTTGTTTCCCCATGTCATTCTTTAGTAATTTTCTTTATTCGTTCCTTCTTTCTTTACTACCTCTACTTCCTTTTATTTTTGTTTTCCTTTTTATCTCATTTCCCTTTCCATCTCCATTTCTTCTTTCCTTTTGTGTTTTTTTCATTTCTGCCTTTCTTTATTTTTCCTCCCTTCTTCTCTGCCATCAACCCTGTTTATTTTCTTTTCTTCCATTTATCTTGTTGCTTAAGACCTTCCTTTCTTTTACCTTTTCCATCCTTGTTTGCTCCCTTTCTTTCTTTCTTCCTTCATGCATTCCTGCTTTCGCTCGTCATTTTCTTCTTTTTTGTCTTTCTTCCTCACTGCCTCACTTTCTTGTTCCCTACTCGAAAAACAAAAAAAGTAGACTTGACTTCTTCCATTAATCCCTAACGTCTTTCTCTCTGTTCTTCCTTTTTTCCATTCTTTCCTTCCCTCATAAATCATTGTATCTTACTATTTTCCTTCTTTCTTTATTTCGTCTCCTTTTTCTGCCCTGTTTTCCTTCCTTCATTTGTCAATTCAAAGTTATTTTTTTTTATTTATGCTTGAAAAGAAGTGTAAAAAATTAGAATTTGACAAATTTCAGCCTGGGAAAGTGTTGGTTTTAAAGATGACAAGTGGTCATTTCCCTTTACGGTCACTAGATGGCAGTAGCACTCTGTCCCCGAACAGTGCAGGGACTTGACTGCAGTAATCTGTGCAGGACTGCCACTGTATAGATTTTAGTGGCTCGTGTTACAGTGATACTGCGGCTCCCGTTTTAGCCAGCATTAGAACTGAACATCACTGGGAGCAGCTATTTGAAACGAAGCCGTGTCCGGTCTGTTGGAGTATTTAGACCCAGGTCAACGTTTTCACACTAAAACCACAGAGTATATTACAAACTCTGCCTCTTTGAGTCTAATTCTGATTTCTAAAGTTGTTTGAATTCACGCCATCCTTTCATTCAAAAGGTTTTCTGTCAGTTTGACAAAGAGTCGCTTTGTCTGAATACCAATCGTTCAGTGTTTGTGCGAGGCTACACTTTCAGAGTGGAATATCTCTGCACCCTGCCGCCGCCCCTACAGCACTCAATGAAATGTGCAGTAAGAACCCAGTTGCCTCTTCAAGCTATTTGCATTTAAAAGGTTTATTTCATGGTAGAGGTGAGGGTGGGAGGGTTAAATGTGTCATTTTCTGTGTATTTATCCAAAGGTGTCTTAGCGTTCCCCAAGGATAGAAAAGAGAGAGAAAGAAAAAAAGTCTACTTTGGTAAAGACGTTGAGATGCTTGTTACATCTGCGTCTGGTGTCCTTATACCACCATTAGAAGGCCAATTACGATCTGGTTGGTATGAATAAAACATCACCTCAGAACAAGCTTATAGGCTGAAAAATAGTTGATGATACTTTCTGAATTCAGACGAACCCTATGATCCATGTTAACATATCGAGCCGCAGCTTTTTCAAAGTGAAAAGAAGGTCACACTTAAAGAATAAGAACAGTTCATCTGTTTTGACGACACCTTTCATTCAAATTGGCATTCGGACCAAGGTCCTCTGACGGTGAGGATTTTTTTCAATTACCCTGTCGTTAAGGTCAGTATTCTCCACGTATTCAAATGTTTAATGTCACAAATCTGAAATATGAAACGGACTCGAGGCTCTGCTAGGTTTGTTTAGCTAATGTGTATTTGAGATGATCAACATTAAAGCTGAACAATTGGCATAGGGGTCTTTGTCAAGCGAAACAAAGATGGGAGTTAATGCACAAGACACATTGTTCCTGTTGAATGTTTTTCAGTTTATGCAGCCTGGCGGGTTTTGAAAAGCACATGTTCAGAAGTCACAGACAGGAGTATCTGCCGTCTCGACACATAACAGGAAAATTCAGAGATCCTGTACATTTTTTTTTTTTTTTTTTTAGTGATTATATACAAATGTTTGACATAATTTAAATATTTTGAGTATAGGACAAGCTGAAACAAATGCTCCTATCTTATAATCTCGAGGTTTGTTGCATTTTTAAAGGCCAGGTTGTGTCAGAGCTTCGGCGCAGCTGCTTATATCACGTATTTTTTACCTTGTCTTACATTTACAGTCAGCTGAAACAGTTGGGTCCATGCCGTGAGCAATACAATAATACATCTGTCTAAAAACCACTTCTAGTGTTTGCGAATCAGAAAATATATTAATTTTAACGCCTCTACTGTTTCCGCATAAACCAGGATAAATGTTTGTGTTGTGCTCTTGTGGAAGAAAAAAAAATCAGCAAGTGACTTAACTTTTCTTCCTGCGCATTCACTGTTTTCTTCTGCAGTGGGAAATTAAATTGAACTAAAAGCAGAGTCTGACAGGCAATAAATAACTTAGCACCTCTGTATGACTAAATGAATTGATTTCCACAAGTGATGACTCATCGGACGCATTTCATTTTCCTCAAGCTGCCAACAAAACAGATTTCTTGCCAAGTTGGAAGTCGTGTTTTATGTTGAATTTACTTTGTTTTGATTAAATGTTTCATTCAGTGACAATTCCTTTGGCTGTTTTAATTCTTTTTAGGCCTCGTTCTCCGGAATCTCATGAATAGATAGATGTAGGTGTGTTGCAAGAGATGTAAGAATCCTGATCTTCCCATTTGTAGTTCTCACACGTTTGATCCAATGCGTCTCTTCTCCATTCCTAACATTATGTTAACAGTAGAGGAAAGAGCCTGGCAGAACTCTCCTTGAAAAAAAAAATGAAGTGGATTACAAGTTTGGTACAATTTGGCAGAGAAGCGTTCCTTTCTTTTCGTCACACTCTAAAATTCCCCTGAAATAGATTTGAGCATTTGATATTCCACTCCAGTGTAGCATCGGCGTTTGGAGCAAATTCCTCCTCTTCAGTGACTCCCCTTGCATCTGACTTTCAGATTCCAGGCATGCTCTCTCCACATGGGTCACAGCTCCACCACCAAAACGGTTCCTCGCAATTTCGGAGTGCATTCAAATGGTGCATAAATACCTCTGAATTTCTGCCAGTTGGAGCAGTGAGGATGGACGACCTTCCACAGTCAAACCAATACAATCAAATGAAACAATATATTTAAACCAAATGCAGTAAGCTTCTGATATCAAATGACTGCACCAACAGATCTTTTCTCTACAATTTTGTAGTTATTACTGGTAGTATGAATAAATGTCTCAAGTTTTAGAAACGCATCTAAAGCACTGCAGAAGTGTGTACTTCCAACAGTTTTTTTTTTTTTTCCTTTTTAAAAAATTGGATTACCGGTAAGTAAATCACGATTTGTTTTATACAAGCATTGATTAATATGTATTTTTCCCAATAGATGGGAGTTGTGAGGACTTTGCTGTGAGACTGATATGCGGAATCTGTTAGCATTTTACAATAGCATTAGCTTGTTAGCTGTGAAGAAGGTCATTCAGCAACGTGATGTGGAGTGCCACTGCTCTGTTTTGTGTTACAGGTGAGCTTAAATACGCACACACACACAGTATACACTTAATACGTTTGATGGTCTTTTGTGGCTCAATGTTTTAATTTGTCAAATAATAAGAAAGTACCCGTTTTGCTGTTTGGCAGCCTATTTTGGTTAAGCTAACTCGCTCCCGCTAATGAGAGGTCAGTTATGGTTTTCATGGACTCAAAACACTAGAGGTCGGATTGACTTCTACTTAGAACTGTTGTGTCCTGGATGACTGAGAGTCCACACCAGCTTTTGCAAGGTCTACATCTAGAACATGGGTTTCCAACGCTGGTACTCGAGAGCTATTGCAACTTTTTGATGCGTCCTACTCCAACCCATGGCATGAAATCGCCAGTTCCTGCAGACCTACTTGATGAAGGACTTCAGTCATTTCAGTCGACAATACAGCAAAATAGTTGGCCTCAATTTCCTTAATTTTGAGGGACTTTCTTAAGCCAGCCTTATCTATTGCCTCAAAGTTTTGAAAATCAGCCACTGTCCCCTTTTTGCTGTGCTGTAAAAGAGAGCTAGCTGACTTCCTACCCAATCCACCAAGTCATGTCTGTTGGCGCACAGTTAACAGTAGTCACCCCTCTGTTGCAAACTTAGCAGCTTTGGCTGCTAAGTTGTTATATTTTAACAACGTTTTTGGAATTGGCAGGTCAGTCTCTTTAAAAATAGGCCACAACACTTCAAACGGTGGACCCCTTCTTGGACTCTAGTTAGCCATTGTCCACTCATAATATAACCAATTTATGCATGTTAATGTGGCACAGTGGTTATCAGTATACAGTTCGACTTATTTGACAACTCTGGTAGTATGAGGGTTAGTCTCTGACATTAAACTCAGTGATGTCATGTTTCAGTAAAGAAGTAAAGAAACCTCCATTTCTGCTGGCGCTGGAGGACTATGAACTGTCAAATCCCAGCTGGGTGCCATCTTTATGTTATCTAGTGTTTTTTTGGATGATTTATTTCCTGTAGCAGCACAAAGAGGACTTTGCCAAGTAAATTACTTTCGTCCGTACTGTGATAAAACTGTCAAATTGCTTCCCGCTACCAGTTGGCAAGCGATTGTATTAGGTAAGTAATTGTCAAAGGGAATGTCAGGAGAGGACTGTATTGCTTTATGAGTTTCTGTCCATCAGGACATGCATCAAGTTACTTACCTTAGGATGACTGTCCTGATGTGTGTCTTAACTATAACGCAGTGTATTGCTCTCCGGGGGAAATCTGTAATTTAGACAGAAAGTGTCAAAATCGACTCGATTTCAGGCCTCTATATTCTAGATTAAATTTTTGTGAAAAAACTGAATCCTTCCTTTAGGGTTTTGTGTTCATTGACTTTGGCATCAGTTGCATCTTTTCTGTTTTTCAAACAAGAGGGCTCTCTCTTGAATACTGGAGCTATTTATGTTATTTTGTATGGGTATCTTTTTATGACTACCCACAGCTCCTGATCATGAGTATAGGCCCGACATCCGTCAGCTTCCTGTAGCAAACCAGACTTGAAAACTTCATTCTTCCCTTACATTTTGAGCATAGGGTAGTGTGGTATTCTGGATGCTTGTGTGGTGTAAATTAGAGGGTGAAATGTCAGCATACTAAACTTAAGTAATGGGGGGGGAGGGTTCCCATGAGTACATGGAATTTAAATTTAGTTTTCACTATCGCTTTCTAGTGTGTTAGGTGTCTCTATCAATTTTGAACAAGAGAAATGGCATTATTCACTTATACAGCATTCACAAAAACAGCACCAGGGCAATGTCTGACTCGAGGCGGCTGGCCATTTCACACCTTGGTCGTTTCATTCCCAACTTTTTGGGTGAGAAAAGGAGTTGCTTCACACTGACCAGCTGTCAGTTGTACCTGATAAGCACCTATCAATTTTTTTGGTAGCTGCATTGACAACTGATGACTTAAAATTTCTATAGTGTGGCCCATAAGCTTGTGTAAGGAAATGTGTGTGTGACCAGTCTATCCACTGAATTTTCTGTTAGTATGACACAGCACTCGTCTTCTTAAGCAATGACTTGGGTTTGGTAGCTGCTTGCTAACATTGCTCCACTGAAAATTAATAAGTGTAGTGCAGTGTTTACTTAGCAGTTTTTATTGGTCTTGCGTAATATTTAATCTATTGGGGAAAATAAAATTTTGTTTTCTTTTTTTAATTAGCTGTAGACCAGATTTAACAGCAAAGTACTCCTGAAAGATATCACTCTGTTTGTAGCAACTCTAAATAATATATGAGTCTCAGTTTTTATTGAATTATTAAAAAAAAATCTTACAAGTACTCAGACTAATTTAGATGTATATATTTATTGCAAATAAGAGCACAACTGTGAGGATGAGCGAATATGACACTGTCAAAACACATTTGTTTGTGTGTGTGTGTGTGCGCGCATCTGTTTGAGAGAAGGCTTGGAAAGCAAACTATTTGTTTTTCAGAGGCTAAATAGTTCGGCGCTCTTGACGATTTCTCAAGCCTTAATCAAGGTAAGTTTGAAGTGATTTGAGCGGTAATCAACCTTTGCCAATCAGTTTAATCTGGTCCCACCCAAACTAATCAGCAGCAGGCGAATGAAGAACTCCTCGACGCCTCACAACTGAGCTTTCGCAGAGTTTTTCCCTCCAAAGATGAATCGACTACTATTTTGTGCAATTAAAGGTCATAAGGAAGTGATGAGTCACTTCAAAATCAACATCTGAAAACCGAAAGATCCGTCATTAGTCATCGCGTATTCACGGCAAAGGTCCACCAATTATAGAGCGCCAGAGTATCGATAGCCTCACCTCAACCTATTCCTCTGGGACTCATTAGTCACAGAGGTAATGATATGTCATAAAAGTGCAATCAGTGCTTTGGATATGAATGATGACTGTGCTTGAAGACCCGCTGACTTTATTGAAGCACACACCTGATTGGAGCAGGTTTGCTTCTGTTTTTTGTTTTTTTTTTGCAGGATGCCCACCCTCTCTCCGAGAGTTAACACTCAGCATTCACTGCTGGCATGTTTATTTATTACAGCTATCTGAGAAGTCATAACAACCATGTTGCAAGTTTCATCAAAGCTTTATCCCCCTCAGACCAGACTCATTACATGGTTGCAGAGACGGCATAATAAAAATGTGACTTAATCGGAGCTGAGCAGGCCTCTGGAAAATTGGCTCCCCCCCCTCCCCGACCCCACAGCCGAACGCGGGGCAGTCTTTGCCGCACTCTACCGCACTCAGGTGATAAGAGGGCACATACGCTGAGGCGATGAACTAAAATCTTTAATTTTTGCTTGGTGAAACGAGTCAGTCGTTCATTTCCGTCATGTGGTGTGTTTTCACCCGAGCACTGTAATCGTTTTTAGAATGTCTTGGTTCTTTAAAAATCTTTCTTCCAAAAAGCTAGAAGTTCCTACTTTTTTTTTTTTTTTTTTTTTTAAAGATGCAATTTAGTTAAAAAAAAGAAAGAAAAAAAATCACCAAAGTGTCCCACATATCCTTGCAATGAAAATCCCCTTTTTGAAGTTTGGAGCAAAAGACATTTGCAGCGATTTTATTTTTGTAGTTTTTTTTTTTTTTTTTTTTTATTTTTTTTTTTATGACAGACCTAAAGTCGTCCCCGAAAGCTTTTCCAAAGTGATGTGTAAGTGTCTGTTTCTGTAATGGGGTATGCCATGGAAATGTTTCCATGGGAACATGGCAAAAGGCATTAGAAGAGCTCAGTGCTGCTCTCTGGGGAGTATCCACACAGCTTCTGCTTACTGGGAAATGATGATAATAGTGCAGAATGTTGGATAAAACTCAACTGGGGAAACTAATCCCTACGTTTTGCAAAGAAAGAAGACGGAGTACATCTTCTGCTGCTGCTTTAGCTTAGTAGCTTCGGCGCTGCACTATGCATAATCGTGTTTACATGTAAATACTTGGAGAGATGAAGTAAGTCTTTCAGATTAATTGGGTTCAAGGCACAAGAGCGCTGCCCAGATCTCTGAATTATAAATATTATTCTTGTTAAACTTGTAGTGCTGTAAATGTATGCCTTTAAAGCTGTACATCTTAAACACATTTAAATGCTGTAATTATGGCGGGAGTTGGGCTTATGGACGCTTTTAGGGCTAAATCCTATTTTCTAGAGCTCCCCCTTAAATCATTCTAACAAAAAGTAGTGGCTGAACCAATCCTCTGAGAGAGGATATACTTCAAAAAAAGCTGTCCTCTTTTACAAAAATGATATATCAGGTAAAAGGCTTCAATCGCCTGCAAACATCTTCCTTGTTTCACAAAGCATCTTTTGTGCTTGTTGAGGAAGATAGAATTTCTCTTGTTTTTCCTTTTTTGTGTGTGTTTCTGATCAGTAAGCCCATTCAGATGCAGTTTATAAATTGCTAATTTATGTTTTAGGGAATAAAGCTATCCACACTTGCCTGGCCACTGTCAAGAAGCAGCCTTCAGACCTTTGTTAAATCAGTTAATTGTGGGGGAAAAAAAACAACATATTTTTTGGAGTTGGACGTTAGTAATCACACCACGGGTTCATTACGTCCACACCTGTAGAATCAGGAATTAAAAAAAAAAACAAATCAGGGGGACGAAAAGATCTCAAAACTCGAAACATTTTGCTGCAACCTACAGAAACCCAAGACCAGTAGACATTGATATATGCTACTACCCCCACTAAATTATCGTACCATGGGCACATTATTTTCATTCAACCAAGAAGACAGTTTCTGCAAGGAAATGAGACGGGCATCTCTCAAAAATAAGGAAGCAATGGAAAAGCAAGATCGGTTTTGAAAAAACATCCTCTTTTCAATTTGCATATTAATTTTAGAAAGGGGCATATTGAAAATGACTTATACCCATCTCAAGAACCAAAAGAAACACATTTATGGTAGCGTAGCAATCACATCCTTCTTGTAATAGCTGACCAGCTTATGGCATCTTTCCACTGGTATTTTTACTATTTGTAATGGGGTCCAAGTCTTTGATCTTGAAAGGCCTTTGTGCTATTACCTTAATCTCTCTCCATATGTAGAGCATTTTGCAGTGGCCAAGCCAATTCTGAATTGTTGACTTAAAAATGTTCATACAGGTCAGCCTCTTTAGCATACCACTACATCTCACTAGGAATTGAGGAACCAGAGCTGGCTGAATAGTTGCAAAAAAAAATAAAAAATAAAAACCATCCATCAAAATTGAAACCTCTATGAGTAACTCTGGTCCCAGAAAAACTCCAGTCTAGACTAAAAAGACCGTTTGACCCCCTGCCGACTCCTCTTACAGGGAGAACCCTGCGTTCAAACGAGATCCCACTTTATGCCCTGCTGGAACTCTGCTGCTCTTTTCTCGGCGTTGATGTGTCCACGCACATGTTGTTCGGCTTCAGATCATCACATTCCAGCAGCTTAGGAGACGCATCTTTGAATTGGATCACCACTGTGCATAAATTAGCTCCGCAGTGAGGAACAGAGCAGGAGAAGTAACTGAAAACCGAAACTCTTTGGAGTCGAAAATGTCACATTAATTTCAAACACATTACCCCCTGCCGGAAGACTTAATGAGGAAGCCCATTAGAATGTCGTACCTGCTTACTTGTGAATTCTGAAGAAAGTTGATTTGATATGTCTGAGCCAATTACACAAAGTCTTTGTGATAAGAAACTGCTCAGTGGACCTGAACCCCCAGTTCTGCTCACAGGAAGCGCTTGAGAATTTTGTACCAGGCTGTGCTTTGAATATTTTCGAAGCGGAAATTTGTCTTTGGTTTGACTCCACTTTTATTTTTCCACATGCCAGCCTCAAGGGTTTGCTTTTGACATCGCTCTGTTTGAAGAGAATATTTGGCTACTTTGCCAGTCTTCAAAAGTGGCTGGGAGGGCTACACTTGCACAAAGTTTTGTGTCTCGGCACACCTAAAAGAAATGTTTCTACTTCTGGAACAGTTTTTGTGTTTTGGAATTGAGATCATGACTGGATATGATTTTGGCAGAGAAATAAATAAATTAGTGTTTTTTTTTAGTCTATATGTAAACATAAATTCAACATGCATGTTAAAAGAATTTGAAAGACAAATAAGATTAGCATCTCAGCTGTACTTCCAGACAGTGCCACATGGAGCTTGACATTTTACAGTCTAATTATTTTGACTGTTTTATTTTTGCCTCTTTTACAGAATTTTTCAAGTGGTTCATAAGTTCAAGAACTACATATGTCACCAAGGCTAAGCATCTAATGTAAATTAAACACAGACACTTTTCTTGTCACAGAATATTTATTTACTAATTTTTGACAAGGACCGCATAAAAATTGATTACTTCTTTTCTGTGGGAAAGGAAATAGCCTTGCAATGAGTAAAGCGTTTAGCCACAAAGGCGATCTTTTTTTTTTTTTTCTAGATCTGTTCAACAAATGTTGTATTTCATCTCTCCTTTTATGTGTAAAGTGAGTCCATTTCACACGCAGTTTTGCACATTCGTTGAAGCCGTGATCTACAGCACAGAATGTTAAAGTTCAAAGTCAAACAATCCCATCATACTTAAGCATCTACAAAATAACAAAACAAAGCACCTGTGAGACTAAGTAGAATCTTTCATTAAACCTGCAGTTTTTATTTGACCTCATTTATGTTTTTCCTTGAATATTTATTTACCAAAGAAATAGGTCAAAATCAACATTTTGTTTACCTCCTCAGAAGCCATCAAACTAAAACGAATGATGGAGGAAAAACTGTCTGATCGTATTCTTTAAACAGCTGACTTGGTTGATGTTCCCTTCTGTCATTTAATGTTGCTATTATTTTATTCTAAATGGTTTTAGAATGTTATAATGCTATATCACTGATGTTGATTCAGATTTTTTTTTTTTTTAGTCAGCCTGTCTTGAAATTTGTAAGCATTTTATTTCTATGAATCTTATTTCTAGATTGCATAAATTTTGTTGGCTGCTGTTAGTCCAGTATTGTTGCATATAGGAAATGGTCTCTTGCAGTTGCAGAGCAGAAATTGGGGGAAAAAGACTTGTGGGAACGTCAATGTTTGGATGTTTGTCAGTCCCTTTTATCTTTCACTGATGGACTATGAAATGGACCATGATTATGTGTAATGTATAATTATGTATCGTACTTGATACTTGATCAACTGTACTTCTACGGACAAGATTAGTGAAAAAAGGGTTCCCCATGATGCATCAGAAAGGCACACGGGCTTCCGAAGAAGTAAATAAAAAATAGAATAAAATCACAGTAAGGCAAGAGACAAATAACATTTATCATCGTAGATGATAAATGTTATCATTGTAGATGATAAATGTTATTATCTATAACATTTATCTATTCATTATAGAGAAAACGCATGTTTAACCCTGTCATTCTGTTTTGACATTGTAATACTTCAGTATGAGCAAAGCTTAACATTATGAATAACATAAACGAATAAACAAAAAACCTAAGCTGAAAGCCAGATAGCTAAAAAAAAAAAAATAGACCTCATCATTGATTTTGCAAATATGAAGAGCCGCCAATAAGCATTTACAGGAAATACATTCCAACACTGTTTGTTTGTTTGAACACATTTCCAAATATCTTTTTCTGCAAATGAAAAAGATGACTGAAATTGGTCACTTTATTTTTTATTATGCTGGCAATTACGCTATGTGAGCATAGGTGACCTCTCAAGACGGTTTAGACAAAGGGCCCAGAGTTTCATGCTGCATTTAATTACGAGGAAGAAGGAGAGAGAGAGAAAAATGCGTTAATAAACAGAATGTTTTATTTTCAATTGAAATGGCGTGGCCTGCATACACAGTCATGCCCTTTGATTAGACCAACAAATTGGCGGAAGGAATTGGATCAAAAAATGATGTGCAGTGGAACACAATATTTGAATCGTGTTTGATCTGAGCTACAACGGTTAGTTCGACGAGTCTGCGCCCGACATTTTGAAGCATCCTGCAGGTAAGAGGAAGATCATAAATAAAATCTTTATATTTATCAGCAGTTTTACAGAGGGGGCAGTGGTGTGCAGTGTGAATCACACTCTGCGGCATATGACTGGGAAGGAAGCACAGTTTTTGCACAATATATTCGTGTCGACTTGTAGTGACAACTGGCCTAGTTGTGTTTAAGCTCTGTAGCAGTCTTTTTTTCTTTTATTATTATTATTTGTCAGCATTCCCGCAGTGGACCGTGTCTCTCTGTGGACGTGGAGTATTTTATTTCCTCCTCCGACACATTGCAGGAGTGCTGGGACAAACACAGGATGAGTGACTAAGAAAACAATTCCCCTGGATATGCCTGTTGTCTCGCTCTTCCTCTCCGCCGTGCTCTCTCTACGTCTCTTTGGGGACTGAATCACATCTCTGCTTTTTCTTCCCTTCTCTACCTCTCTGTCATACATACAGGAGTTGCATGGGCACATCCACGTCGACATCCACGCACACGGCTGACACCCCCCACCCCGCGCGCTCTTCCCCCAACACACACACACACATCCCCCCTCGTTCTGCCAAAAAGTCGATAAATAAATGCATTGTCTCTTGACTTTCTGCTGTTGGCATCAGCCTGTCTAAATTGTCTGAGGAGGCAGTGGAGTGTGAAATTGAGTTCAGAACTGTACGCCGTGTGAGGTGGCACAAAGATGAGCGCATGTTTTCTTATTTATTCATATTGCGGCAGCACTCAGTCGCAGTTTTTGCAAGAGGGGGGTCAGTTAAACACATCGAGGTGTTGCTGGAAATATGACAAGCTTAAAGGAAGGGCTCAGGCGACGGCGCAATAGGTTATTCATCTGAGGGCTAAATGAAGCTTTAAAGTGAAAATGTGCAGTCACAGTGAGTCCAAAAGTTTTTTTGTTTTTTTTTGTTTCCCCCTTTCCTTTTCTTTGTCTCCAGTCGCCGGGTGCTCTGAACCAGGGCGACTTCTTTTTGACAGTCACTATCATTGTTCTAAATGTCACCGAAGCCCTGTGGTTGCATGTAAAGCAAAGAAAGGTAATTTAACTTGAATCAGTAGGCACAGATTGAATAACTTCACAGTGATTTGCTCTCTTCTATTTTTGAAAAGATGAATTTCTTTCCCAAAGCCGAAGGGTTCATGCAAGAATAATAGCACCTGCCCGTGCTAATTTGCCAAGAACAAATGATTTTGGTGGAGGGTGTTACTTCTGTGCTGCCTTTCGGAGATTTAATCAGAGGTATTACGCAAACCATCGCTTCCTCAGCTCTTTTTTTCTTTCTTTTTTTTCTTCTTGCCATTTTGTGATGAATGTGTTGTTACCGAATGATATATGTTTATAGATTGCCAGGGATAACCGTTGTTTTCAAGAGTTATGGCTTCCACCCGCACATCATTGGAGCTGGCTGTGTGAAAATCATTCAAGGGATTTCAAGTTTGTCTCTCACTTTCACCGAGTTCAACTCATGATAAATGGACATTTATTTAAGCAAAAAAGAAAAGGAAAAAAACAAACACTCGGAAAACTTTGTTCGCAGACGAAGCACTTTTAGTGTCCGTCTCCTCTGCGGCACACTTTTACAGTCTTTCTTTTCAAGATTAGTGTCACCGCAGAGGTAGAAGTGTCCTTGACTGTCACCAGAATCAAACGCATGGAGGTCATCGTCTTGGTCATGTTTTATTTGGGAGTGACAGGAGAAGGAATGGCAGCATAAATTCAATCAAAGTTTCTGCCTTCTCAGCACTACCTTTTAGAAAACGTTTAGAGGCCAAGCAATTTGTGCAGCGCATTTCAAAAGTATTCACATCTCTGCAGATGTTTTTGCCTTTTTGTCACAGTTGTAAACTTGGGTGTATGTTATTGCGTTTTTGCTTGGTAGATGAGTATAACATGGTGCATAATTTTAAATTGGAGGGAAAATGGTACATGGTTTCAAACTTTCTGGGAAACAAACCTCTGAAAGTCCAGCATGTCATTCAGATCCCTTTTACACTTATACTGCAAAATAAATCAAAACGTAACCTTCAAAAATCACGTAATAAGTTTATAGAGTCCACCTGCGGGTAACTTGATGCATCTGTTCTGTGAAAGGTGTCAGAGGTTTGTTAGAGAATGTCAATGTAATTTCCCTTTGAGATCATTAAAGTATTTGATTTAAGCAAACAGCTTCTTGAAGGTTATATCTCAAGCTTAGAATATCTTGAACACCTCTACTCAAGCCATTATCTGGAAAAGGTAAAAGTGTGGTTTATCTGCAAATCCTGCCAAGACTTATACATCCACCTAAACTGATAGGTTGAGATATAAAAAAGGGTGGACTGGTGTCTACACCCTGTACAGTTTGCCAGTCCATCAGAGTTCAACTCGGAGGACAAACAACCAAACAAGCACACACTCATACCTAAGGGCAGTTTAGAGAGGCAAGTTAAACAGCTATGTTTAGAAATACTCCAGTGATTTGAACCCAGGACCTTCTTGCTGCAAGACAGGATTTATAACTTTGAAGGAGTTATTTGAAAGTTACTCAGCAAGCCGTTAGGGAGAGGTGCTGGTATACTGCGACACTGTGCAGCCCTGTTGACTCCAAGGCTATTAACTGTGTGATGAGGACCCATCAAATATATGGAAGAAGGTGCTCTAGTTAGATGAGACTAAAATTTAACTTATTGTTCTAAAAACAAGATGCTGTATGTGTGGAGGAAAGCCAGTATTGCACATCAACCTGAAGATCCCACCCCAATGTGAAACATGGTGGTGGCTCTCTTATGTTGAATTGTTGCACACAGGGAAATCCTGGAAGAAAAGCTGTTAGAGGCTGTAAAAAAAACAACAACTTGTGACTGATGCAGAGATTCACCGTTCATTTGGTAAACTACTCCTAAACAGAAGTACAAACGGATTCAATTATACTTTGTGTTAGAGCACAAATAAGGAAAACCAATGACAATCTGCGGTTACACTTAGGAATACAATTTTACAACACCGTCCATCCAATTTAATTGAGTTTTTTTTCTCTTTTGCAAGGAACTCTGAACAAAAACGTGTCTGAATGTAAAATCCAGGTAGAGACAGGAACAAAAGATTTTTTTTGGTGAAAAGTGGTGCAAACTTTACTCAAAAAATGTGCTCCACAAAGTAAGATCAAGTTGATGGTCAAGTTCCAACATTTTTGCAACAGATGCTTTGTGCAATACCTAGTCAGCTCTGCTATTGCTACCTCTTCCTAACATTAACTAAACACATTCTACAAAAGGTTATCCCTTTAATTATTTTTCCTTATTAAGCCTTAAAAAGAAATGTTTAAACCCTTGTACAGTCTTCTTCTGAATTTGCCTTTAACCACCACACAACAAAAGGTGGTGTCGATATCGCACTGATTCGTGTCGGTGCATATTCATTACATAGAAGCACTCTGCCTGTTAATACTTAAATATGCTAATTGCTATGCTAAATAAAAAAAAGCATGTTTTGTTACTGCTGCATTCAAATTAAACATTTCCTTGACAGCAAAAACATATTTAATGGTGTTTACGCTTATTTGCTTAGTGATTTATCATTTCACATAATAATATGCAAATATATTCTGATGTTGTTAATGGTGTGAGTGAATTAGGATGTTTATGTCACCTAGAATACCTTATTCAGAAACGTAGCTAACACGCACCCACACACATCAACACAGAAGTACTCCAAATGTTTGAAGGTCATGCAAACATTACAGCAATGTAGACTGCCTACTTTGATGCTGCATGCAGTCTTGACTTAATAAAGTCAAACAATGCAATTGACCTTTTCATAAAGCAAAAGTAATTCTCTATATGGTATGCCTGGCATGCCATGACGTGGCACATTAGAAAACAACAAAGCAACCAATCTAAATTGTTTTTAAAAAGTTTTAGCAGCTAGAAAAAAAAAAATCTACACATTAAAAAAACACACGTAATGTTCAATGTCACAAAAATGAGCATGACCACATCTGAATGGAGAGGGGGGGGGAAAAAAACAAACAAATTTATGTAAATCACACTACCTTGAGGACATATTGGCCTGTTAACTCCTTTCAAGCATCTGTACCCATTAAGAGAGTAAATTCACAATTAGCATCATGCTAATTAACATACCATTTGGCCCTGTCTTTAATTTTCAAAAAGCCACTAACTTGTATTCTACCACCGCGATGACACATAAAGTAACAGATTTTGTTTTGCACAGTACAAGTTGTTTGCCCTTTTCTAAAATGCAAAGCCATTCTAATGTGCTCGGTAATGTAATTAGTTTTTTTTTTTTTAAACACAGGGCTTTGGTGCCTGTGTATGCTAGATTGCAACCGACGGTCACAGTTAATGGAGAATATATTCATCTAGTTTTGCTCGAGGCTTTGCTTTTGAGGCGTGAACTTGAAAAGTGCAAAGTAGATAACGAAGACAGGCTTGAATAGTCGTGGATAGAGATTCTGTTTAAGCATATGGTTCTGTAGAATACAGTACAGTTTGATTAATCGGTTCTGTTCAGGAAATGTGTTTGTAAAAAAAAACAAAACAAAAAAAAACAACCAACATGCAAGCTCAGCCCTTCCTACTAAAGGAACCCATCATCTCTGTTGAATTAAACATTTATTTAGCGAAACGACATCGTGCCAGTTGAACTCTACAGAGTCGTGATTAAAGGGTGCTGTTGGTAATTACCACTGCATTCTTTCCAGCCACTTCCAGTGTGTCTTCTCGGACAACTCTAAACTCTCTAAATTTAAAAATCTATTGCGCCATACTTTCTCATTGTCTTCGACTCTCTGAAAGCCGTAAGCCCCACAGACGCTCGGCCATTAAGAGAACGCCAGCCAGCAACTCCCTTGAAGTTTACCCGAATCAATATTTCAGCGCTGAATGGCAAGTTGGTCCTTAAACAAAAAAAATTGTTTTCCTAGACAACCTGAACAAGCTTTAAACTAGTTAGAGGCAGTTAGAGAAGGTGAACCCTCCTCAGAGCCCATTAAAAGTCCTTTAATGAGTGGAGAGTGGAAACCAGCAGTGGACCCCCTGCTGGGTTTTGATACAATGTACTGTCACCTCATTAAAATCCTGATGATGTTCAGCAGTATTCCCAGACTGTGCTCAGACCCATGTTTCTTGGTGGACAGTAAGAAGTCATGGGGTGGGAGGAGGGGGGGGCCATGAGATGGGGTACAAGCTGGACCTGGCATCACAGCTGGGCCCTGGACGGTGATGATGACATCATTGCTTGTTGTCCACATCACTTACAGGTGCTTTGTTATTGTTTTCATGGACTTTCATGAGAAACTTGTGTGGCAGAACATAAAGTAGGGATGTTCAACAGTCCAAGCTGTGATTTGAAGGTTTTTGAATGGAGGCTTCCATTTTTTTTGTCATCCATCCTAGAAACAAAATAACCGAGAGTTATGTGTAATACAAAGGTGAAGCATAGTGAATAAGTACTGAACTTATTGGGATTTGTTAAATAATTTATAGATTTTGATGACAACTTATATTTGTTTGTTTTTGATTTTTTGCACTGAGTTTAAAATTGTTGTTTCACAGTTATAGAAACAAGTAACAGGCATTGCTCAGTTGTTTTGACGCATTCCTCCACACCAACCCTTTTCAGATCCTGGAGGTTCTACTATGCACTTTGATTCTTAGGTGTTTCCATTGATTTCCAATAGTATTCAAGATTGGGGTTTGCTTTTTTTTCTTTTTTTCCTTTAAGACCTACTGAGAGTTTCTGTAACTGCTAGTTTGGGATTATAATGGTGAGAAACCGAGCCATCTTTAGATTTGAATCAAAAATATTCCAGTACATTTCTGTTTTTACTCTTTTTTTTTTCAGTCACACGAAGTCTGGCGGCATTACACACTAAAGAACAACCTCTCATAATGATATTATTAACTCCAACCTTCAGTATTGGTATGGTCCCTTTTGGGTTATGTGGGGTCCCACTTCTGGTCTCAGACTGACCAGGCTGTGTTCTTGCAGCATTGCATCGTCTTATTCAAATGTTAGGCAGCAAAATTAAAACATGCCGTTTCTCCTAGAGTTGAGACTTTCTGAATGTTAACATAAGTTGTAGAGCTAAAATGGGTTTGCCATTCCATGAAACAAATAGTTTAACTGGATACATTTATTTTTAAATTTGATGGACAGATTATCATGTTTTATTGTGTAAAGCAACCCTGCTTGCCAAACCTAGAGGTTCTCTGCTCTAAGCAAAAGATTTATGGCAAAAAAAACCAATAAATAAATAAATAAATAAATAAGCCTAAGCAAATTGTCTCTTTTGTAAGCCTGTATTGTTTTTCAGTTTGAATTAGTCCCAAAATGAGGCATTATATGATAGGCAGACAAACTCTTGGTAAATTATTCTCAGCTTTACTCTGGTTTGTCATTTTAATCGCATTGAACCATGGTTAAAGCTGAATAAAAACAAATAAGAAATTTAAATTGTTCAGGTTTTATTCTTAATTTCTCCAAGCTTGGAGATATATGTCTATAGGCTGTTTGTTTCTCATATGTGTGTGTGTGTGTGTGTGTGTGTGTGTGTATATATATATATATATATATATATATATATATATATATATATATATATATATATCTAACTGCATCCTGAATGTGCTGGTCTTGAATTTTTTAAGAGACTTGAGGCAAAAAAAATTAATAAAAAACATTTGCTTTCCAATACAACAATCATCTCTGTGCATCACATAGTTCAATATGAAATGCATTACAATTTCAACAGAAGACACAGAAGTACAGCAGATTGACAAATGTAATGGAAGCACAAGGCAACATGCCGTATGAATACATTTACTATCGGGATGACATTTTGGCCCCAGAGCATGCCTTTTTACCGTGTAATGTCATACAATTGTTATATTGTGTGCAGCTGGAGCATCACTCAGGAAAGCAAGACGAGACTTCTTTGAATGATGAAGGATGTGGAAATCTGCTCGCTACTCCACACTTCAGAAATTCTTATGAAGGATTATTTTGATGTGCTTGGGTGGGTGCCGACTTATTTCCTGTTTCTATTACTAGTTTACATCACTTTTTTTGTTGTTGAGTCCTTGTTGTGCCATGTTTGCACAGATTTTTTTTACCAGATTAGTTTAAAAGTCAAATGAAGGAGTGCAAGCTGTTGTGCGTTAAAGTTTAAGCAAAAGTGTGGAAAACGTGGATGTCCTTGCAGACATACCTGTTGTCATATACCTTCAATTCGATCTAAACTTTGGTACTTAGGCAGTTAAGTAGCAAACTTAACTGCTAAGTTTGCTACTTAACAGAGTAGCAAATAAGTGTATGCTACTCCTATCAACCATGCTGATAGGAGTAGCATACACTTATTTCACCAGACGAGGTTGTGTTGGCAGCATTTAGCATTTCGCAAGACTGACAAGAAACATTCTCCTTCAGCATCAACATTTCTGTCAAAGATTGCGTGAGGTTTTGGCTTATAGTGAGATAACTGCTGCGAAAAACAAACAAACAAAACAAACAAAACAATTCAGATGACCTCTCTTTGTTGCTTTCTAAAATTCTGTGCCCCATTTTGTTCCCTCACTGATGCAACTAACTGAACGTCTCTGGCTATACCTGCTTTTTCGGCCATGCCTGGCTTGTCTTTTGTGACTCTTTACCTTTAATATTCTCATACTATTTCAGTTGTTCAGGCAAGAACTACTTTGGGTCATTGGGCAATTGTAAAACTGAATGTTTATAATGAAGACCATGTTTATTTAGTGTCTGTAGACCAAGGCTAGTTCAGGCTAACTTGCAATATCTCTTAAATGTATGCTAATACCAACTTTCTATGCCTGTGTCCCTACATGACCATGTCTAAAACATGACAAATGTATATATTTTTTTCTAATATTCTACTATTTTTTCCCCCTCAAACTGTAATCAGCAGTAGACATTTTGAGAATATGAGATCAGTCGTTAACGGTCTGAAACAGAAACTTTGTGATAACTTTTTACTTGATTTACCTTTTCCACAGATGTATTTGTAATGAGATGTCTTAAAGTTTTCCTGAAAGCTAACATCAAAGAGCTTATTTTGGAGCTCTATAAAAGCTAATGGTATCCATTTGTACTGGAGCTTTCTAAACCCATTATGAGCTTAATTGGTATCCCTTCCCCGTCTGTTCTTGTGGTTTCAAGCTGTAAACAGTACAAGTTAGTTTCAGTTCAGTTTGCAACGGTTCCTTTCTTGAAAACTTTCTAATTAATGCATTCAGCTTTCAGGCTCTCTTTCATTCTATGTTTAGTCCTTTTCGCTGTCTACTGCCCAGTTAATTTTTTTTTTCTGCATGCATAGAACTGTCTCAGTTTGACAACAACTATTTTCCACTTTGGCATTTATTGCAGCAATTACATATGACTCACTTTTATCCCTTGTGCTTTTCAGTCATCTGGACAAAGACAGAGGGAGTCATTTTTCATACTTTTCTGCATGCCCACTTGCTCACTGTCACAGGCACTGTTTGTAATTAGACCACTATTACTGTCTGCCAAATTGCTGGTTGTTTTTTTTTCCCATCAGAAACATCCAAAATCATCATATGCCTATATTTGCCAGCGAGCAAAAACCGAGACCACTTTGTCCAAACCGGGAGGGATTCCTAATTGATATTGTGGATTTTCTTTTTTACTTTTTTCTTTTTTTTTTTTTATCTGTAACTTGGACTGAGAATCTGTTCCTGGCTGCAGGAGGTCTGATAAGCCTCCTGCTCTTTTGTCAAGTTGAACAGACAGCGAGATGCACTCCAGGGAGCAATGAACAGCTAAACAGATGACATGAATCTGAGCAAGACTTCCAATGAACTTTCCTTGAACTAGAGAGGTCCAGTGATCCATAGCTCGTACATGTAGCGCTCTCTCTCTCTCTCTCTTTCTCTCTCTCTCTCACTCTTCTCCTCCTCCTCATCTCTAGCTACCCTCTTTGCTCCCTGATTCTAAATCTCGCTTGATTCATTTCCCCCCAGCTCTCTTCCTTCTCAGGATGAGCCAGATGCAGCAGTACTCTAGTTCTTAAGCTAAAGTCACTAACAAGGTCTTGTCACAGTGTGGTGCCACATCACTGCTTTCCCATTATGTGGGATTTCTGTTTTTTTTTTTTTTTTGTTTGAGAGGCAGTAGTGTGTTTTTACAAATGCATGGGGCTTTTCGCTCCCAGCACTTCAGCTGGTCAGTAGTGTCCTCAGTTTGCTATGACGCAGGTTGCCGTAAACGTCTCCTATGGCCTGAAAGCACATGACTCCCTCGCGCTTCCTCTCATCATAATTTGTATAGCAGGCCAGTTCTGCCTGCTATACAAATTCGTTATACAGCCGTTTGTGGTCGAACAGAAACCATTTCTCTTCAGACAACGTGAAAGAAAACAGAACACGAATGCACATCTCAGTGAAACGGATTAAAAATGGATTCATTTATTTGTGCCCACTGATAAGCCGTCCAGTCCATGGATTTTGTAGAATATTATCTCATTCAAGAGTGAATAAAATGTTCTTGTAGACGGCTGCACTTTTGAACTCTTGTCTGGACTTGGTTTCCAGTCCTCTGAAGGCCGTGGTTATCTCTGTTCCTTGTGCATCATTTCTTCCTTCCACTAATATGCATGAACATCCAGCTTCTTTAGCAGTGACCTTGTGGATGGAGTCAGTTACATTTCCGCTGGACAATTGTCAATTGTCTTTCCGATTGACTGTGATAAAATATCTTTAGCAAAACTTTTCTTTTTAAATTGATCTTATGTAACATGCAGATTTTATGTTAAACTGAATTCTAGGTTTTCATTACCTGTAAGCCATATAGATCAAAGTGAATTACATGCATTACTGTATGTAATGAGTCTATATGATAGATATAGCATCTGACTTTCTGGAGTGAATTACTGAAATAATTTTTTCTTATATTTTAAATCATTTACCTGCAAAAAGACCATTTTAGTTGATTGAGTTTTCCTCCTTTGTACAATTATCTCAGTTTAACTCAAATATATTGAGTATTCAGATTTAAATGTTGTGTTTAAATTATATGAACAATTACTTCAAGGCCTTGATATGAAGATCTTAAAGACAAATACCATAAATAAATAAAGGTGAAACTTGGACATCATAAATGCCCAAATAAACATAAATTAATTGCAAAGGCAGAGTACTGACTGTAAGACTTTTCCTTTTTCACACAGCCTAATCCCCATCCATTTTGCTATATTTCCCCATAAATTCCACTTCAGTCCAAGGTCACTCTGACATTCTGCTCTTAAAATGTGTCATGCAAAAACTACTGCCTCTTTTTTAGGAATGCCTTGGGCCTTACATGTCTGTGCATCAACAACAGGGGGCAGTGTAGGAGTTCATTACCATGCCAGCTTGAACTCACAAGTCATCACGGATTCAGAAAGAGGAGGCAGTAAAACGGCCGTAAGAAACAATTTGCAAACCCTCAAAGTTTCTGTGTTTGTTTTGCATTTTATTTGCCATCGCTACAAATGGGCAGTTCGCTTTGGAAATCAAAAGACGAACCTTTTTTTTTTTTTGTGGCAAAGTGCTTGCAAGGAAATAGTGACTATAATGTCTCCACGCCTTGCCATGCAACTTGGCATTCATAGATAATTTTCTTTAAGACATTTATTGAATTTAGTGAAAAGTGCTCTTGTTAAAAAGAGTAAATGTTAAAAAAAAACATAGATTTTTTTTTCTTAAAAGTTAGTGTTCATACTTTCACTGATTTTCACTGATGTGAAAAAAAAAAGTACAATTTAAAGATGCATAAGACGAGGGGTCCGTGTCGTTGGACAAATTCATTGGTGCTTCTGGGAAAGATGTCTTTAAATAAAAAAAAAAAAAAAAACTTCTAATAAATTACTTTTATTGGAGTAGCATAATTTAATACTGAAAAACGTATGTAATTTATCTATAATGTATTCCGAAAGTGTTGCAGTGACCAACATGCTCAGACTGTATTGTGAAGTAATGAAGAGCTTGTTATGAGCCACTCGTGGCAGCGGAGTGCCTTTAATATTGACACGTCTCTGGCACAGCTTGATGCCACTCATAAAAGTGCTAGTTAAATGACTGAACAAAAGGCGCTGGACAGTTAAAAGCAGAGAACCGACATCCAGACCCGAAAGCAGACAAAGCTGTCCAACTCCGTCACTGTAAAGGCCTGCAGCATGAAACTTTTGTTGATGCTGACCAACAAAAGTCAGCATCAATTATTGGTCTCCTCTCCTATTGGTCTCTCCTGACCAATAGGAGAGGAGCTTCATGATGAGAAACCAGAATCTTTTACAGATTTGACTTCCTCAAATCTGTAAAAACAAATGGCATACAGGATTCTAAAAGGTAGCGCTTCACGCTTGCTGACTTTGGACACATCGAAAGCCGGACCTTCTTGGTGTTTGGTCCCAAACAATGAGAGAGGAATATTTCCAAAAGTGAATCGCGGGCACTGGAAACCAAAGAGTGCTTATTTTGTATTAAGTTGTTAAAGTTTGTGACGCTCAATGAACAATCACCACTGTGAAATGTTGACCTGGAATAAGCATTTTATCATTTCACTATTGAGCAGGTGCAAGCAGTGTATTAGGAGAGGAGTGCATACTTCATGATGAGAAACCGGAATCTTTTCATATGGTTTGATAATGGGCTCACTCAGAAATTCAAACGTGTAAACTCACTCAGGGTAAAGGTTTGCATTGTGGTATGTCTTAGGCTCCAAAGTACTGGACAGTAAGTCTACAGCTCAGCTGCCAATGATCACTTTATATTTATTTTTTTAGTAAACTCATTAAAACACATCTGGCTGCATTCAAATGCAACCAATTAATTTTTTTTTTTCTCTGAACATTTCAACAAGGGCCACCTGTGCCCCAATGCGTCCAGCATGAAAAGGATTGAAAATATTTTGTGGTGCAAATATACAAATGTTTCCTGTCTGACAAACAGATGGAAACACTGCTACAATTACAAGGAACAAAAGAAAAAAAAATATGTATATATATATATATATATATATGCTGGTGGATTTGTACAACAGTAATCTGACGGAAAGGGACAAAGACATACGACAAAGGAAAGAAGGACGGGATTTTAACTCGAGGCAACCAATGAAGGTCTGTATATGGAGCGCCCATTTTAAATGCAGCGTCACGTGACGCCACAACCAATCGAATTTTGACAAAACTTTGCATGTACCTCCAAGGAATAGCTCCTACATATTTAATGAGGTAATGGTTGACGGAAGTGGGCGGGGCTCATGAAAATGATTTAATCTGACCTAGAAGCCTAAACAACAAAACAATAAAATTGCTAATGAGCTCAGATTTTCATGATGCATTCACTACATTATTCTTAACATTTGATCTACACTGTTGCTTTATCTTGCAGTCTGTAACTATTTTTTCAGACATTTGTGTTTAACAAAAATGTGTGTACAAAAGGTGCAACATGCAAAACACTGCAGTTCAAAACAATGCGCACATACACAGTTCTGTACAAAACAGTATTAATACAGGCATCCTAACTCTATGGGGAAACATAATAATTAGGCACACTGCATTCTCTAATATTTGTAAAGAAAATCAATGTTGTTTTATACAACCTTACATAGAAAAGTAGCTTTTGCTGCGTTCACTTTGCATGTGCAATAAAAAGAGTCTCCAGACCATTAAGCTGAATCACAAGAAATGAAAGATTAAATTAGAAATGAAACACTCCCTAGGGGGCAGTCAGGAGGGTAAATAAGAAATTTGCACTATAGACCTATGGGATACAGTTTCCAAACAAAGGAGGCAACACTGGTTATTATAAGAAGAAGAAGAAAATATATATCTACACCGAGTTCCACTTCTACTATGCATGACTGACTTTCTCACCTGCTCTGAGATGTAGCCTTTGTGAATAATCGTAAGCCTCGATGCCAGAATGTCTGCGACTCCCTGATGTATGAACAGGTGGTGAATGTACATGCTGTTTTCCTCGAGCCATCCTCAATGGGACGGTTACTGGCTTTTCCAATTCACTGCTCCAAGACTTGGATGCTGTGTTTATGCTTCAGTTGGTTATATGGCATTTCTTGCAGCGGCTCTGCCCGTTTCATGCGTTTCCTTGAACATTCTTGTGATTTTTTTTCTAATGAGGTTTTTCGCCGTTGCAGCACAACAACAGATGGTGCAATCCCAAACACCTCGCCGCGAAGGTGCATCACTATACCTGTGCGTTCAACTGTTCCATACAAGTTTTGATCCATATTATCAAATGAGTGAAGATTGCTGTTATTTTAAGAAGTGCAGATGCTTTATGTTGCATCATTAGCGCTCTTATTTCCAAGCTACAATACCTATAGGGATGCTATCTTTTTTTGAATTACTCAGTTCAGCTGTGAACTACACTTTAGTTACTCTATAGCTATCAATTTTGACAAAGGTAATCTTTAATATGAACGTACTTTGAAATTTTGGTTTGTGGTTTTATTTTCCAAGCAAGTTGTTTTTCTCCTCGTCTTTTGGCCAACACTAGTTTGCCTCTGGCCATAAAATAAAACGCACGCCGACATATATCTTCATAATGAACAAATCCATTGTAAAAACACAAGTGTCCTGTTTGAGATGTTAACTTGTACATCCATTCCCTCTATTCATGTCAGGTTTGTTCAGTAATATTTTATTAATGATCAGTATTAACTATCACGAGTAGAAATAAAACAAAACCAAGATGAGTTGCATAGTAACATTTTTTCACCTGCAATATGACACATATTTTGTATTATTGAACTGAAAGTTGTAGGACACCATGCCTCGGGGACTAGAGTTTGACGCTCCTGTAGGGACACGTAAAAAAAAAGAAAATAAAAAATGAATTGCTACTTGCATGAGTGTGCATACCCTTACAATTAGGTGTCACTTTGAGAGAAAAAGCATTTCAGCACCCCCAAATGGCTGTCACAGGAATAGTATTAATCCTCAAAAATGCATGAAAGAATCAAAGCCACATTCAAGATATGTTTTTGATTAGGGAATAAAATTATAAAATAATTTAAAGCTAAATAAAATCCCGTCTTTGAGCCCAGAATAATCCCTATTTCTGACTTGTTTATTTTTTAAACTAATCTTCTTTTTTCTGCCTGTAAGTAATGTTATAGCATTAGAGTGACCCAATCAGAGTCCCACATTGAATCAGATGGTACCTGTGGAGGAAGTTGCATA
Source organism: Poecilia formosa (assembly GCF_000485575.1). Taxonomy (NCBI): domain Eukaryota; kingdom Metazoa; phylum Chordata; class Actinopteri; order Cyprinodontiformes; family Poeciliidae; genus Poecilia; species Poecilia formosa. The sequence continues at coordinate 1,196,991 of NW_006800096.1, forward strand.
TTACAGTGACAGCAAGGAGGCCCTCCAGCATCAGAAACTTAGTTCTCATCACCATATAAATAATCTAAATGCAGGTTTTTGAAATTGGCAGATCCTTGTTTTGCCTAGCAGAATATCTGAATATACAAATCATGAATATCTTTGGTGTAACTATATGTTGAAAATGTAACCAGTTTTTGACTATTCTAATTTAGCTAACGCTGACTTTGAAAGGCCTTTTTGTTTAGACCAAGCCCTAAAATATTTTAATCTCACCTAGTAGTAACATGTTATTGTTTTTTTGTTTTTTCTTTTTGGCAATGGAAAGCAAAGCAAACCTTGTCTTTCGAAAGATCTAGGCTGTTATAATAATAATAATAATAATAATAATAATAATAATAATAATAATATTTATTTCAAAGGCGCCTTTCTGGCACTCAAGGACACCGTACAAAGAGCGAAAAAGTAACAGCAACAATAAAAATGTAGCAATTAAAAATAAATAGAGTAAATACACAACAATGTATCTATATGAAATCTATATATATAAATCTATGTAAAAAAAATCTATATAAAAATCAAGCAAACCAATTGTGTCATATTGAAAAGGCAGATCTAAAAATGCTATGCTAAAAGGAACTTTTTTCTGCAATTTTAATAAGCTCTATCCATTGCCTGGAAAAGTGTTGAACTCTGAGTTTTAGCAATCGATGTGACGGTTGTTACCACACCTCTCCTTTGTGGTTTGTATATTTAAATCTCTAGACAAGTTCGTAAATCACCCACTTATCTAATGTGGATATTCATTTACAGAGAAAATAACTATGGATTTGAAGCTGATGTAATTAGAGCATGGAAATAAGCACATTTGTCTTTGTTATCATTCAGAGTGTTGTCCAAGAGTTTAAAAAAAATCATGAGCCCTGCTCCTTCAGCCGCTGTTCTCTGGGCTTAATGAATTGGGGGCACTAAATAGTGGCTGGATGAGCTGGAGTAAATGGAAAATCCAACTAAATTCCACCATCACCACGTCTTTTAGCTCCTATTTTCGGCCCCTGTTTAAAGATCTGCCTGACAACTGGAAAATGTAATGAGATGCAAAGGAAAGGACAGAAAAGTATTTTAAGCAATCTGTGTCCAAAAGAAGTGACAGGAAAGATATCAACTACCAGACTGCAAATTTCAAAGCATGTTCACTTCAGTCATAGCTCCATACATATTATGGACTTATTTCAAAACACCTAGAAGTTTCCCACTAAAAAGAGGCTCCTTAGACTTTAAGTACTTCATAGTTGCATCATTAAAAACTAGAAGAAACTGGAGGGCTATAAGCATTTAGTGGTTGCTTGACTGTACTCTCTTTACTGTGGCTAGTTACATTCGCCATTGTTATAGTGTTTTGTGATTAAAAGCGAGATATAACATTGACATGGGAAGATGTTTCTCAGTATTTGAATGACAAGTTTTGGGGGGAATAAATTATTTGACATATCAAAATGGCGGGAATAACTATGACTCTCTTAAGGGGGGTGAATAGAGCCCCGCTCAGTACCGCCATGACCGAGGAACGGTGGGGTCACTAGCACTTGCTACTTTTGAGGGTCCTTGACCACTCAATGGGGGTAGCAGTTGGGCGTGCTGCCCCCGAAGGCCGAGGAGCAGTAGTTACATGGTTGTACCTCCTCGTTGGTCCCGCTGGGCAACGGCTTGGTGGTAACAAGTTGGCCAAATCAACTGTCCCGGGTAGCGAGTCTCCGAGTTTGACCGAGCCAACTCTGAATTCCCAGCAAATCAATCAGAAGCCTCACCCACCTTCCGCCGCTGAGGAGTCGCAGGCTGTTGCCTTTGTCCCTTTAAATGCAGACATATAAGCGGCCATGAGTTTCCCTTCAGGGAGCCACGCAAAACCTATCAGTCGCGCATGTGCTTGTGGTTGGGCATGTGTTGCAGTGACGACAATCTCCCCATTGGCGAAGGGACAGCTGCTGGGTGATTGTCTGGGTCCCACCCACTGGAATGGCGGAGCGGGGGGACTCTGCATGCCGGGCCTCAGCTGTGGTATGTGGGGAAACTCTGTGGAGCCGCGAAGGTGAGGGTTGCACACATCCCCCATGGCTGCGGTGTCATGGAATTGTGTGGCTTCGGAGGTAGGGCGATTCGAGTCGAGCACGTTCCCATGGCGTGCGCTGGATGCGTTGGATAGTCGGCCCTCGTGATGATTATAACAGCATGGAGCAGACTTCTGATGCTGTGACGGACACGATTCAATCCGGAAAGCAGTATGCGCCGCCCAACTGTAGCCAAATGCCTTGGTTTTGGTTAAAAACCAAAACCTTGGTTTCCTTGGTTTTTCTACTGGATGGGGGAACAAATATATTATACATAGCCTAAGATTTTAAAGAAACTGGCCACCTATTGGGCTCAAAACACGTTGAGTGACAAATGACAGCAGCAGACTGAAGTTCATGCCACCCAGCGTGAAACCCAAACCCAAAGGATGTGATGGGGACAACGGCAACAAAAACTAAACATGTTTCAGCTTTCTTGTCCTGTGTTGCAAGCCCGCATGCGCACATCTACAGATTTGAACTTCAAATTCACATCGACAATTGTAGCCGCTTGCTTGGCCCAAGGAGGGCAAGCGATTGTCGGCTTATCGCACGCAAGTTGAGTTTTGAATGGAGAGGGAGCAACGTTGCCTCCCATGTGCCGAACTCTCAATGCCTCATGGGCAAAAATGACATCAGAGCGTTGCTCACAGGCTCTGCGTGCTCACGGCTTGCCCATGTTCGTGCCCAAATTGATGCCCACACTGTGAGGAACACACTAACTGTTCCAGCGTGGCTAGAACGAAACCAGACATTCACCAGCTAGAGTGTGAGTTGACAATGGAGAAGAGGCTTTAGGATTACCACACCAGAATACCAAATCAGAAGTGAGGATATTTTATTGACATTTCATCTCCTCACTACACTTATTTCCTTTTCAGAAAGGAAATATTTTGCATTGCTCTTTACAATTACTTGACTTATTGGATCACTTGAAGATAAACTAACAGAGATAGAGATATGCATAAACATCATAAATCATATTTATGATTTTTCTGTAAATGTGGTATAAAGATACGGTTTTAACAACCAATTTGAATTACTTTCGTCAGAAATGTAAGGAGCATTTTGTTATCGCTGTCATCAGAACCAATGTGATGTTTTGTTTTTCTTCCAAGACATTGGAGAAAATGAGCAAAAAATAATTATGAAAATGAAAAGTTACAGCAGCTTAGTATATAGCCTCAAAATAACCTTCAACAACATACAAAAAAAACTCATTTTGTATTAATTCATGACATGACTAATGATTATATAATACTTAGGGAGGCAAATGGATTATATTTTTTCAATGATTAATTCCATGACTCCGTGCAGCTATTTGCTATTAATCATGTTTTTAGTTTATTTTCTAATCTGTTGAAACAAACAATACCTATTTAAATGGCAATTATCTCCATAGAAATGTGTTATTAGCAGTCAAACCTCTCCGTCTTAGTGGGCTGCATTGTTCGCTGTGCTCAATAAGGCTTAGGAAACGAAGAAATAGCTGAGGGACACGGCGAATACACCCCCACAAATGTAATTTACTAAGAAGACACTGGTAAAAGAGCTGAAGTTGCAAAGCGGGCATTACATTACTTTGCATGTTCAGTGTCTCAGAAGTGTTTTCAAGGCAAATATTGAGCTTAAGGTTTTGGTTATGTGGTCTCTACATCCCTCCCCCAGGCACCAGTGGATGGAAATCGGAAAAGAAGGTTCATGAGGATGAACCAGGCTTGTTGTTGTACATTAAGTTAATCACAAAAGGCTATTGCTAATAACAGGTCAATTTCATTGTGTACCTTTAAATAAAGTACACCACATTTATTCACGTAACTATTTAATATCAGCTTAGTTGCTATAGCAAAAATATTTTTATAGTTATCAAAATTATTATTCCTAAAAATGTTAAAATGTCATAATTTGACAATACGTTTGGAGGTTTTATTACACCCTTGTAGTGTTATGGTCTATTGAGTGAACCAACTGAAGCAAATCATTTTATGAACTGATTCATTCATTTCTCAGTTCAGGTCGGCACCTGGCTGAGTGGAACTTCTGCGTTCTGCCACAAAATGTGATGAAGATTCACCCAGTGAAGAGCCACGGAGCCACGGAAGGGTTTATATTAAAATAAGTATCAAACAAAATATATTTTCATAAATATAAATATAAATAAATAGAAACGCCTCTGATTTTTGTGGCAGCTTTAAAAGATGGAGGGGGTATACATGAACCAAGCTTTATTTGTCACACATCTTGGCGCTGTGATTCTCCTCCTCACTATCTTGACCACAGGAAAACATTATTTATTTATGATAAAAAATAAATAAATAATTTTGTGATCAGTATCGGTGATCGGCCCTCATGGGTGATCGGTATCGGTATCAGCAGGAAAAAACCTGATCGGCACATCTCTAGACTCTAACCTTTCGGACTTTAGTCAAAACGCTGTTTGACAAAGCCTCTAACCTTTCAGAAACAGTAAGAAAGAGAAATAAAAAGAAATTAATAAATAGATAAAAAGAAAAGATAAAAACATTAAAAACATCAAAACATTGAAGACATCAAAACCAACACACTAATCCTAATTTAGCCGTAAGCAACTCTAAACAGGTGGGTTTTAAGTTGAGATTTAAAGGCACCCAGTGTTTCAGCTGTTTTACAGTTTTCTGGAAGTTTGTTCCAAATTTGTGGTGCATAGAAACTGAATGCTGCTTCTCCTCGTTTGGTTCTGGTTCTGGGGATGAAGAGCAGTCCAGAACTCAGTAAAATGTCGTGGTCTACGTCATTATAGCTTAAGGACGAGGAAGAAGAGTAGATTTGATTAAATGTTTCTGCTGTGTTTTCTGTGAAAGTACGTTTTGTTATTGTAGCTGTTTGTACAAGTGGGTCAACGGATAAAGAACATTCAAAGATAACAGCAAAGTGATCCAACAGGGCGACATCAGTTACAGAGACATTGGAAATATTCACGCCCTTACTGATAACCAGGTCCAGTGTGTGTCCCATGAGTGTGTGTTGCTTGTTTGACATGTTGTGTTAAACCAAAACTCTCTAATATATTAAACAGCTTTTCTCACATTCTGGAGGAAGACGGGTGTAAAGATAATATCTGGACCCCGGTCTCAGACCTCAGAAACGCAGAGCGCTGAATCCTCAGGGAGGTCAGAGGCAGGTGGCTTAGATGAAGTGAGGTCTGCTATGTTAGAGCGATGGAGAGTCGTGTCGAGGCGTACCTGTTGATCCATACTATTTTATGAGATTCCAAGGATTCATTTTTATTATTTATTATATTTAAACAAACTTTAAGTCGATCCTTTTTAAAGCTGTTTTCAGAAGCCACGGGGGAGGGGAGAAAAACTTTTTGATAAAATCAGATTCGGTACAAACTGCATTTGCTCTCAAGGAGGAGATGCGGAAACCTTTTCGTAGGAATAAGCTGACAGTGATTGCATTTGTCTAACTAGATAAATCATATATATATTGAACTTGTCTCTCAGTGTCACTGTTGCAACATGATTCAATTTGCCATTTTGTCAGTGGACCCAAAAGAAGCTCTGCTTACACATGGAATCTCTGAAGGTTACTCCACTTCAGCATTTTAACTATTTGAAAAGTCTTACTTTTTTTTTATTTGAAGCCTTCCTCCAAGTAAATCAGACTACAGAAGTGTATTGGTTACTTTTCCTGTCTACCCTTTCTGATGAGCTGCACTTCATGTTTTTGGAAGCCTGACCGTGCACATGTTTTGAGAAAGTTTGCGCACAGTACCGGCCAAATTCATTGGCACCTGTGTCAAAGAAGTGTAAAAAGCTTTGTAAGAAATCCAACTGTTATTGATTTGACATTCACAGAGAAAAACCTTTAAAAAAAATCGTATCTTTAATTGAGGTTTGTGTGTTTAGTTTAGCCAAGTTGCTCGTCAACAAGCTACAGAGATAAAAAGATGAGTAATAGTTGTTGGTAAAAGGTGGGTAAAAGTACTAACAACTGGCATACTAGTAATTGTACCTATATGGACTTTTAATTTTATCATGATATTCTGTGGTATTATTGCGATAACAATAAAAATGCTGATGAAAACACTATTGCTTCTCTTTTAGTAATGTGACACAACATTCATGGCACAACGAACAAATGCTGCTTTTGAAAACCATTCTAGTTTAAAATACACATCTCCAGGATGACTTAAAGAAGAACTTTATATCACTAAACTGCACGCATTAAGCTGTATTAAACATATTTTACTGATATTTACTGATGCTTTTGTGAAACAAACAGTGAAGAAAATAGCAAAAATAACATCTATGAGAATTCAGGGCGTTTTTTTTGTGTGTGTAACAGTTGGAAACATTTTCATAATAAATGAAATAATAGGGGGCTGCACAGTGGCGCAGTTGGTAGAGCTGTTGCAGCAAGAAGGTTCTGGGTTCGATTCCCGGCCCCGGTCTTTCTGGATGGAGTTTGCATGTTCTCCCTGTGCATGCGTGGGTTTTCTCCGGGTACTCCGGTTTCCTCCCACAGTCCAAAAACATGACTGTCAGGCTAATTGGCCTCTCTAAATTGTCCCTAGGTGTGAATGTGTGTGTGCATGGTTGTGTGTCCTGTCTGTCTCTGTGTGGCCCTGCGACAGACTGGCAACCTGTCCAGGGTGACCCCGCCTCTCGCCCGGAACGTTAGCTGGAGATAGGCACCAGCAACCCTCCCGACCCCACTAAGGAACAAGGGTGTAAAGAAAATGGATGGATGGATGAAATAATACTATATAAATATATTACACAGAGTAGCAGAACCGTATCTTCTTTCTCTGTACACCTACAACTCATTATGAAGACATTCCTAATTTCTATGAGGGCACTCAGATGGGTGTGTATTGGGTGGGGTTGTTGGGTTGAAGTGTACCTGATGGAAGATCAATTGTATTTGAGTGCAGCAGTAGCACTTATGATGCTCTCTGCATCAGGTTGGCGGTGGCGGCCGGGGGTTGGGGTGGAGGAGGTTAAGGGGTAGGAGGGGGGGGGGGGGGGGGGGGGTTGGGTGGGTGCCGTGTCTGACAAGAGGACAGAAGCAGCCAGAAAAAAAAAAAAAAAAAAGAGGCATTGATGAAAGACAAACCATTTGTGTGCCCACGACTGAAAGCTATATTTTACGGCTGCTATTCTCTCAAATTGCTTTTGTGTGTTGGGGTTGGCTTTTTAAATAATGCAATCTGTTAAAAGCTCTCTATAAATGCTATGTGTGTGCAGTGTGGGAAGCTGGAATAGAACTGAGGTTTTTTTTTTTTTTTTTTTTGAGGAAAGAGGGTGATAATTTATGTTCCTCTAAAATGTGGCCACTTTTTTGTCACTTTTATTCAAAAGGGTTCAACATGTACACAATCTGTTTGAAGATGAGTGCAGACTCAGGCACCCTTTAGTCCCACATGTTTAATAAAAGTCATTGAGATGAGTCTGTACTGTTAAAGAGCATTAAATGATGGCATTTAGCCTTTGTAACATTTGACATCTTTTTTTTTTTAGATACTTTTAAAACTTGCACTGCTGCTGGAGGAGCATTACTCACATCAGCAGTTTGGATGGTGGTAACAATGCAGCTCCTTCACCTCCGCTAATCTGTCGTAATTAAAAAGCTGGAAGTGGCAGTTGTTAGCATGCTTGCGCAGTCTTTGGGGAGGTGTAAGCTCGTTGACCCCTCCTCACCATTGCGTTTGCTGCCTCCCATCGGAAAATCCTGCCATTTACCCTCTGGACATTGGTCAGACAGAATGATGAATCGGTTCTTCCGTATTGGCTTGTTGATCCGCAGCCGCCCCGGCCTTTTCGCCCCCACCTGCACGGTGAATATTGGCATTTGCCACTCAAGCGACAGCATCCCCGTATCCCCCAACTGCTGATTAATCAGATCGAGTCCCAGCCTGTGGAATAATTAATGTTTAATATCGGGTCTTCTTTCTGTGGCCCATCAGCCTGGTCTGGCACACCTGAGGAGGGAGTCTTCACTCGGATCAATATTAATGTGATCTCAGCCTTAGAGCACTCCGGGGAGGTGGCGAGATCGTACAGAGTTACCTAGTTGTTAATTATCTCTTTATTCATTAGTTGCTGCTTATTAAATCAAACAGGTCATTTATAGCAGCGGGACTGAGAAAGGCCGCATGTGTTTGCCTTTAATAATGACTCTGAAATATCACTGGGGCCTTTTTGCTGTCGGGTGCGTAATGTGACAGCTGCACGGCGGTGTTTAATTTAAGTCTCTACTTATGTAAGCAGCATGACTCAAGGGGTTGCATTATTGGCTCATTAATTAACGGACTGATCAGTTTACCCCTTGGTTCATCTTTACATTGCAGGTCAGAAGTTTACACAGCCTCGTGATTTTTAAATGGAGATTTTAAATTGTGTCTGCCAGCTTTCTCTCTTGACTTAAGGTGAAGTTGAAGAGTTATGATCTTGTCGCCCTCCCTCTTTAGTCCGCAGCAGACCTCCAGGATGATGCCGCCCCCACCGTGCTTAACAGTTGGCATGGTGTTATTAGATTTTAAATCCTCCACTCGGTGGTACCAGGAACTGGGACTGAACAGCCATTGGTCAAAGTTCAGAAAAAGCTTATCGAAGCAATGCCACTGTGAATGAGTGTCATGGTCAAAGTTAAAGGCGGTCCAATGAGACATTAGGATGTGTGTATTTTGCTTTCATAGGCAACAGGAGTCTTGTTACTTCAAGGGTTGGGCAACAAATCCTTCTCTACCCCTTCTCCTAAAAGGCAAACTTTGAGAAACTGCATATGTACATACTATGAAACAAACCATTTAACTTTATAGTAAGTAAAGTTTATTTATATAGCGCCTTTCACAGATAAAAATCAGAAAGTGCTCCGCAAAGAGAGTAATCTTTTGATTGTCTGCACCTGCTGCCTCTCAAGGTCTCAAGCTTTCAGCTGCAGGGTAATATATTGCAAATGGATAGAAATTATTAACACGTCTTATTCTAAGGGGTGCATAGTTTTCATTCTTGTCATAGTTTTGCAGAGAAACCTTTTACTCCACCTTTAGAGATGTTTGACCCTCCTCAGAAGAACTTTGTGCAGGTTTTCTAGAATTTATGTTTAAATTAAGTGACTTACTGTATTCATATGAGGCCGTTTTTTAAATCCTGGTTTAGCACAGCACCATGCACATTAACACAGAACTTCCCTACAGTCTTTACACTGTTAAACACAACAGAGGTAATGAGAGGTTTAGTACTTACATTTTGTTTTAAAATCATCCCAGAGGCTTTCAGTGTTATTTTAATATAATATATTGTAAAACACCTCATTTACAAATATATTTGTAATTTATTTTAAATAGGAAAAAAAAGCAAATTTTCAGCTCTGTAATGGTCCATTTTGTGCATGTTCATTTAATGTTGGCACTATATACTGTGCACATTTGAAGACAGTAGGCCAAACAACACCATCCACATTTAATGCCAAGAGATGTACAACATTTTTTTAGAGAAACTGTATTTTTCACATAATAATCACCTGCACACAATTTTAGATACAGGACCATTCTGGTATCTGGCGGCACTGGCCATTAGGCTGGACAAAGACCCGCATTTCTTTTGCCTCCACACACAGTAGCATGGTAAGGGAAGTCAAAAAGAAAAAAAAGAAAAAAGAGAGAGTCTCCAAAACTCATTGTTAGAGAACTAGAGCAGGTAGTGGCATCTTTTGGTCACCACCGGGTCTCCATAGAAACCATTAGACTGAGTCTACATGACACCTGGCTGTTTGGAAGACACATCAGGGGAAAGCAAATGCAAATATAAACACGTGGAGATTGCTGAACTCTAGGACTTTAACTCTGACTGTGTACTTCTAGTCAGACTGAGATTGAGTTTTTCTGGAGCAAGTGTGAAGCAAAGGATAAAGGTGTAGGAAAAAAAATAAAATAAATCTTATGCCCGGTATTAAGCATGCGAGAGGAAATGTGATGCTGTGAGCCTGTTTCTCCTTTATAGGCAATGGGAACAATAGAGAGTTTTTCTTTTTTTCAAACTACCTGGAGACTTTATTCAAATCTGGTGATCTCCACATAACCAGATATGGCTCTACGCTCCTACACGACCTAAACGCAGATAATGATGGAGCATCCTCTTCCACAGAAAACATTACTGGCGTTGCAGTGCCAGTGACGGGCAGCTGAATTACTGTTGTCTGTACAGGAAAAATCAGTACTTTTAAATGGACCGTGTTTGGTGTTCCTTATCAAAGGCAAGTTTGTTTCATGATGGGAGACCTGGCCTATGACCATGCTTCTTTCACATATACCATCTAATGGTAGGACTGCAGTCAGTATCTGCCTTCGTTTCTGTCTGGGGTCTTCCTAGAAAGTCCATTGGATCTTTTTGTCTAGTGCAAGTGTATTTTTGGGGTGTTTACCAATTGACTTTCTTGTTTCAAAAACCTCAGGGTCCTGCTTTTGCCTGTTGGGTGTCGATGCCTAATAGAGAGTAAAATGAAAACCACATCTGTATGCAGATTTTGTTGTTTTGATGGTTCAATCAGTTGATCACTTTCTTAAGTTTAAACCCATATTTTAAATAATTTGCCTACTCTATGTTTTGTCTCTGGCTACTGTGATTCAGCGGCACAAAATAGCAAATATTTGTGTCTTCTATCCTTTTCTGAAGAATTTATAGAGTTAAAAAAAAAATCAATCCCATATCCATGCCATCTTTAAGGTCCTGCCGTCAGTTTCAGTCATTCATGTGGCTAAATTTTGTTTCTCTTTCTGGTTCAGCGCTGAACACGAACAAACTGTGATCTCGCCCCGATGGAAGACAAAATATAGTGACTGAAACCCTGTTTATTGTAAACACTGGGGCTGAGGCTTTCCAAATGGCTTGCAGGTATGTTTGAATTGTGGATCCTATTTTTCATTTTGAAGCAATAAAATATTTAAGAGGCCGACAGAAGCCAGGGCTACGAGGTTGACCTTCAAAGCTAAAACTTTGCCCAGCTTTTACAGTATTTATATGGCTGGCCCCTCTTGCACGAGCAAGGATATAAAAATATTTAATTACTCAATTAGCTGAGGTGCAATGTGACCCTGTAGAAAACAGGTGAGGGAACAGGGCGGACGTGACCAGATTCAGCAAAACAGAACGCCTTGGAGACGGAAGTGAACATGTCTTTAGTATTATATGTGTAAGTGCCTCTGTGTAATGACATTTAAGTTGAGGGAGATTTAGGTAAATTTCCGTCATTATCCTGACACACTTCCACAAGGAGATAACGCCTCTGAATGACACTGATGGAGGAAAAATGGATGGATACTAATGGATTCCTAAATGGTTGAGAGTGCTGTATTGTTTTTGGTTCTTTGTGTGCATCAGGAGGGAGGGTAGGAGCCGGGGGACCCTCCTTTAGCTCCGTCACAATTTCTAACCTTGATGTTATGGATTTATGGGGGAAGAGAACATTCAAATCCCAGATGGAGGCTCTAATGTGGCCAGATTCACTTCATTATCGATTGTTCCTCTTTTAACCTCACCAAAAAACGTTCAAAGGAGCGAGCGATGGGAAGAGGATTACCATCAGCGGGCTGAAATGAAACTTTGATTTTAGCGTTTTGCAATTCCTTAAAGCTCGAAGCTACTTTGAAAGGGAAATCTTGAATTTACATTTCACATCGCTTCGCTAACGCACGCTAAAACCGGCCTCTCTGTTGGGTATGAGTTTCCCTGAAAATGATTTTCTTTGAAAACTGCACGTCTGGTGTTATTTTACGGCCACTTCAGCAGTGTACCTTAGTGGGGAAATGGGAGCTCTAAATACATGTGTACTAAGTCAAGTGTGTTTTTCTCTAAAAACATTTCAAGCAGTTAAAACAATTTTAAAATTCCAGTGAAAATAAGTGGATGTAGTCGTACTGGATGGCCAATGGGTTAAATTAAGTACACGACAAAGCAGCAAGAAAAAAAGTAGCACAAGAAACAAGTGATGAGCCATGTGATCACCAGTGTGTGTATAGAATATATTGTGTTAAATTAATCCTACCCTATCTGCATTGCCACGTGCTGCGGATATTTTCTTTTTTCCAGAAATGCCTAATATTTTACTGTAGCAGTTGTGAAATTGTGCAATTCTACAAACTC
>NW_006800096.1:1211418-1251809 GCF_000485575.1 Poecilia formosa
CTCCACCTTTAGAGATGTTTGACCCTCCTCAGAAGAACTTTGTGCAGGCTTTCTAGAATTTATGTTTAAATTAAGTGACTTACTGTATTCATATGAGGCCGTTTTTTAAATCCTGGTTTAGCACAGCACCATGCACATTAACACAGAACTTCCCTACAGTCTTTACACTGTTAAACACAACAGAGGTAATGAGAGGTTTAGTACTTACATTTTGTTTTAAAATCATCCCAGAGGCTTTCAGTGTTATTTTAATATAATATATTGTAAAACACCTCATTTACAAATATATTTGTAATTTATTTTAAATAGGAAAAAAAAGCAAATTTTCAGCTCTGTAATGGTCCATTTTGTGCATGTTCATTTAATGTTGGCACTATATACTGTGCACATTTGAAGACAGTAGGCCAAACAACACCATCCACATTTAATTCCAAGAGATGTACAACATTTTTTTAGAGAAACTGTATTTTTCACATAATAATCACCTGCACACAATTTTAGATACAGGACCATTCTGGTATCTGGCGGCACTGGCCATTAGGCTGGACAAAGACCCGCATTTCTTTTGCCTCCACACACAGTAGCATGGTAAGGGAAGTCAAAAAGAAAAAAAAGAAAAAAGAGAGAGTCTCCAAAACTCATTGTTAGAGAACTAGAGCAGGTAGTGGCATCTTTTGGTCACCACCGGGTCTCCATAGAAACCATTAGACTGAGTCTACATGACACCTGGCTGTTTGGAAGACACATCAGGGGAAAGCAAATGCAAATATAAACACGTGGAGATTGCTGAACTCTAGGACTTTAACTCTGACTGTGTACTTCTAGTCAGACTGAGATTGAGTTTTTCTGCAGCAAGTGTGAAGCAAAGGATAAAGGTGTAGGAAAAAAAAAAAAAATCTTATGCCCGGTATTAAGCATGCGAGAGGAAATGTGATGCTGTGAGCCTGTTTCTCCTTTATAGGCAATGGGAACAATAGAGAGTTTTTCTTTTTTTCAAACTACCTGGAGACTTTATTCAAATCTGGTGATCTCCACATAACCAGATATGGCTCTACGCTCCTACACGACCTAAACGCAGATAATGATAGAGCATCCTCTTCCACAGAAAACATTACTGGCGTTGCAGTGCCAGTGACGGGCAGCTGAATTACTGTTGTCTGTACAGGAAAAATCAGTACTTTTAAATGGACCGTGTTTGGTGTTCCTTATCAAAGGCAAGTTTGTTTCATGATGGGAGACCTGGCCTATGACCATGCTTCTTTCACATATACCATCTAATGGTAGGACTGCAGTCAGTATCTGCCTTCGTTTCTGTCTGGGGTCTTCCTAGAAAGTCCATTGGATCTTTTTGTCTAGTGCAAGTGTATTTTTGGGGTGTTTACCAATTGACTTTCTTGTTTCAAAAACCTCAGGGTCCTGCTTTTGCCTGTTGGGTGTCGATGCCTAATAGAGAGTAAAATGAAAACCACACCTGTATGCAGATTTTGTTGTTTTGATGGTTCAATCAGTTGATCACTTTCTTAAGTTTAAACCCATATTTTAAATAATTTGCCTACTCTATGTTTTGTCTCTGGCTACTGTGATTCAGCGGCACAAAATAGCAAATATTTGTGTCTTCTATCCTTTTCTGAAGAATTTATAGAGTTAAAAAAAAAATCAATCCCATATCCATGCCATCTTTAAGGTCCTGCCGTCAGTTTCAGTCATTCATGTGGCTAAATTTTGTTTCTCTTTCTGGTTCAGCGCTGAACACGAACAAACTGTGATCTCGCCCCGATGGAAGACAAAATATAGTTACTGAAACCCTGTTTATTGTAAACACTGGGGCTGAGGCTTTCCAAATGGCTTGCAGGTATGTTTGAATTGTGGATCCTATTTTTCATTTTGAAGCAATAAAATATTTAAGAGGCCGACAGAAGCCAGGGCTACGAGGTTGACCTTCAAAGCTAAAACTTTGCCCAGCTTTTACAGTATTTATATGGCTGGCCCCTCTTGCACGAGCAAGGATATAAAAATATTTAATTACTCAATTAGCTGAGGTGCAATGTGACCCTGTAGAAAACAGGTGAGGGAACAGGGCGGACGTGACCAGATTCAGCAAAACAGAACGCCTTGGAGACGGAAGTGAACATGTCTTTAGTATTATATGTGTAAGTGCCTCTGTGTAATGACATTTAAGTTGAGGGAGATTTAGGTAAATTTCCGTCATTATCCTGACACACTTCCACAAGGAGATAACGCCTCTGAATGACACTGATGGAGGAAAAATGGATGGATACTAATGGATTCCTAAATGGTTGAGAGTGCTGTATTGTTTTTGGTTCTTTGTGTGCATCAGGAGGGAGGGTAGGAGCCGGGGGACCCTCCTTTAGCTCCGTCACAATTTCTAACCTTGATGTTATGGATTTATGGGGGAAGAGAACATTCAAATCCCAGATGGAGGCTCTAATGTGGCCAGATTCACTTCATTATCGATTGTTCCTCTTTTAACCTCACCAAAAAACGTTCAAAGGAGCGAGCGATGGGAAGAGGATTACCATCAGCGGGCTGAAATGAAACTTTGATTTTAGCGTTTTGCAATTCCTTAAAGCTCGAAGCTACTTTGAAAGGGAAATCTTGAATTTACATTTCACATCGCTTCGCTAACGCACGCTAAAACCGGCCTCTCTGTTGGGTATGAGTTTCCCTGAAAATGATTTTCTTTGAAAACTGCACGTCTGGTGTTATTTTACGGCCACTTCAGCAGTGTACCTTAGTGGGGAAATGGGAGCTCTAAATACATGTGTACTAAGTCAAGTGTGTTTTTCTCTAAAAACATTTCAAGCAGTTAAAACAATTTTAAAATTCCAGTGAAAATAAGTGGATGTAGTCGTACTGGATGGTCAATGGGTTAAATTAAGTACACGACAAAGCAGCAAGAAAAAAGTAGCACAAGAAACAAGTGATGAGCCATGTGATCACCAGTGTGTATAGAATATATTGTGTTAAATTAATCCTACCCTATCTGCTTTGCCATGTGCTGCGGATATTTTCTTTTTTCCAGAAATGCCTAATATTTTACTGTAGCAGTTGTGAAATTGTGCAATTCTACAAACTCGTTGGTCTCAAAGCTGGCAAGAGTTGATATTTCTCCTTCAAAGGGAAAAAAGTAATCCTCCAGCAGACATTGATTAATTATCTTATGAGGCAGTCGAAGGTCCGTATATAAAAATGTGAGCGTATCTTTCACATTTTTATGAACTTGAAAAATAGGCTTCAAAAATCTTGCAGTCATCAGTTGCGCTTTATTTCTTAATTTTTTTATTTATTTTTTTTTGGCCAAAAGACTTTTGTGCTGACTGGAAAGAAAGTGTGTCAAAGGAAAGTTTTAAACTTTACGATGATGATTAGTTGTATTATTAATATCTCCTTTAAAATCAGATGTTACGTTTTAAAGATTAAAATAACTACAGAAGAGCAGCACATTTGTAATTCCACCAAACTTGGATTCAGTGTCCACAAAATCTAATTAATCCATGATCCGGAGCTTTGTTGTAATGCGACTTGACATCTGAGGTTATATTTTACCATAAAGAAATCGTACTTAATCATTTTATTGAAAAAATATACAACTGATGTGTTTGCCTATTTACATACTGTCTGAAAGAAGATGGTTAATGTTTAAGTCTTAATTTTGTTGACGTAAAATCAAGTAAAGTTAGGTCTGGAATGTTTTTTGTCATTAGTAAATTTTTAGAGGTTTCTACTTGCTGAATAAGTTTGAAAATGAACTTAATTCATCCTAAACTGAAACCCGTCATCGGTACGGTTACACAAGACGAGCAATGATACAGACATAAGGATTGGATCAGCACCTAGAAACGTCCACTGGTTTAGAGGTCGTAGTTCATTTCATGTTTGCTGCAATTAAATTTAATTGGATTTAACTGAAACAGACCAAATTTAAATTCAGTACATTGGCCCTGGGTAAAATTGTGTTTAGGTTGCACTAAGAGCAGCCATTTTAATGCCCTCATCACCCCCTTTGGTCCCAGCCCAAGTTGTTGGGGGTTGTATGTATGAAAGGTTTAAACATGCTGATGGACTTTTGGAGCTTTAATATGTTATATATATATAAAAGAATAAGCATTAATATTTGAAGTCTCTATTCACTGCACTATGTTCACCATCAAATATATTTTATTTTGTAACTTTTACCATAATAATGTAAGGTTGCAGATATTGTCAGTTTTGAGAAGGTTAAATTTGTGACAAATTTGATTGTATTAAGAACAAAATTAGAATCTGCGTGAAAGAAAGGTTTAGTGATTTTACTCCACGGTAAAAACTGACTTTTAGAGCAATATTGTGTGGGCAGATGTAGCAGAAAATTGTTTCCTCAGTGCAATTGTCCAGCACAGATCTAGAGCACATTTACCTGTTTTCTGAATGGCGCAAGCAAAACTTGCAGCTGCTGCAGACAGACAAACAAAAGCCTCTTCTCCGTTGCCAGTTCTCACACTAGCCGCTTAATGTCTGGTTCGTTCCAGCGACATTAGGTGTGGGATCTTTCAGGAGATCCCACGACAGATTCATAAACCGGAATAGATTTAAAACTTCAGCGACTGCATCTCGATGGAAACGTGCGTAAGAAGACAGAACATTCAATAAAAATGTCACTCTGTTGACACATTCTGACCTTTTCTCGAAAGATCACACAATGTTGCACTTCTCACAACTGCCAATGCGCAACATTGATGATGGCAGATAAATGTAAGTTCATGCAAAAGAAGTAATTATCAAATTCTAGAAGCAAACCATACGGAGACTCGGTATGCAGCCTCCTCACTGTTAGATTTGGAAGGCTCTCTTGCCTAAACCAATTTGTTGGGGGGGGAATAATGCCAGACAGCTGCGCAATTACACCTCAGCACAAAGCTAAGCCAATCTACTAAAGACAGTAATGGCTCGCCTTGATACGTCTGCATCTGCCTGAACCGAATCCACATACTGAATTGTCAACATAATGTCACACTCGCATCTCAGGCTTGCGCGTCAAAGCAGGGATTTATTTATTTTGTTCTTTTTTTTTGTTGTTTTTTTTTGTTTTTTGTTTTCCCCCACCCTTCTCCGGTGCTTGTTACTCGATAATGAAAGCGAGATGATGGCAGCGAAATGCGCCCATATTAATCTCTCAGCATTTTCTACCATGACAGCACAATTTTCGGTGCCTCCTCGAACAATCAGCCGCCTCAGTGTATGTGTCCCTCAGAGCAGATGCAGACTGCGCTCAAATCTCCCAGATCCAATTTGGATATAATGTTTAACGTCTGTCATTGTGAAAAGGCGAGAGAGAAATGGAGCGAGAGAAAGAGAGAGAGAGAGAACACGGGTGAAGCAAACTTTGGAAAACATTTATTATTTCTGGTATTTTTATATAGTTTGCAGGAGAGCTTTTGCTACAGAGTACCAAACAGAGGATGTGAGATAACTACTAACGTTCTGCTTAATTCTGCAGTCTTCCACGCAGTAGTAAAAAACAAATAAATAAATGAATTTGGTTTCTGCATCTCTCTGTACAAAGCTATTAGCGGAGGATTTAAGACCTTGCTGATTATTTTCTGCCTTATCATTTGGATCCTCAGCAGATTGTTGTATGCTGAAGGATTTATCTCTTCCCTCCTTGGAAGGCTGATTTTCTCTGAATTTTCATGGCTCTTTTAATTGGTCAAGTGCACGCAGTACATCTGGGCATTGTCTAAGATAAAACCAAAACCTGGTGTTTTCTGTAGAACAGAACGTCCCAAACAGGAGACATTTTTTTATGTACAGGCACAGGGTCACATTTGTAAAAAAAAAAAATCCGATAGGTTTTGCATCTAGAAACAAATATCCAAGTGGTTTGGGTAACATTTGTAAAAAAAAAAATGTCATAAAAAGATCAGACACGGGTTGTGTAAGGGCAAAAGAAAATCGGATTTGTATCAATTTCTGCCTTGAAGTGCCTCCAAAATGTCTTTGTCAATACACACAACAGAAACCATAATAAACATTGTTAGGGTTTTGTTATATATTGTAATAGTTAAAGGTGATGGTTGGCATAATGTTCTGAAACTGGTTGGATCTTTGTACTGATGGATGCAACTCAAAAATAGCGTCTTAAGTTAAAGTTTTGCTAGGCCGAGTCAGACCTGCGTAAACCTTGTAAAGTTGTTACTTTATTGGGTCTTTGATGTCCCTTTAGGATGCCTCAACAATTACGCCACACATTGGTCCGTTTCTAAAATGTAAACATTCATTGAGACAAGAATAAAACATTGCAATAAAAAGCGTTGCAATAAAACATTTCTTGCGGTTCGACTCGACCCATGAATTGTTGTAAACTGGACATAAACGAGGCCCTTTTTCTTTTCTTTTTTTTTTTTTAAAACGCTGACCTTTCTCTGTAGCATTGAAAAGTGCAACAAGCAACGGAGGCATTTTATGACTGTACCGGCATAAAGTGACAGTGATGCTTTGTACTGAGTAATAGCTGGGTCACAATGTCTCCTTCAAAGACGTCACCTTTTCAAGGGCAGTGGGATTATAATCTATTTATATCTCCTCCTCTTTACCTAAAGTTTCTGAAAAACGAAGGCGACCAAAGAGGAGTTCTGACGCACTTCATGTCTTACTCAGAGCCTTACAATTTAGAAGTTTAAAAGAGATTGGAAATATCAGGGGGGTTTTTTCCGGTAAAAACCGGTCTCATAGACAAAAAGTTGTCCCCCTCCCCCTCCCCCCTTCAATAGGCTCATACTTCCTCTTCTTTTTTCTGTTTAGCTTCATCTCCCTCTCCCACACCCCGTTCCCGGGGACCGTTTTCTGACAGGCAACATTACCGCCATTACAGATCGCTGGATACCGCTCGCTGGATGTCAAAAGAATCAGACTGATCGCATGGCACGACAGAAGAGTTGCACCGTGGCAGAGAGGACAGTCAAATGGCAGAAAATAATAGGGTGCTTGCCGGGCCTGACAGATAACTTGGAGGAAGCCACACAATAGGCGCGCAACATGGCTGAGCTTTACAATAGAACAAGCAGGAAATGGCTTTGCATTTCAGCCGTCTTCTCATTTCAGCTGACATCCCAGATAGCGCATGTCACGTTGCTGGAGGAAAAAAAAAAAAAAAATCTATGTAAAGCCAGTGTGAATCACAGCTGCAGGCAGTCGGCAAGCAAAAACTCGTTGTTTCAACGCAACCCGCAAAACACGCAGCAAACCTGGCGGTTATTTTTTTGGCTGCCTTCATTAAAAGGCAATTCCCTGATTTATGCTCAGTTAGCTTTTAATTAGAAATCAATCTAATTTGAATAAAAACATTGATCCTCATTCAAAATAAGCCATTTGTCTGCAATTACAAAACCCATTAAAGCATAATTAGACTTTCACACAGACACATAAAAAAATGCATCAAGATAAAACTGAGCATTTCAGTCTTATTGTGGGGTTTATTCCCACAATAAGACATTTAGTTAATGATTGCCCTCCTCTGCGTAGGAACCCTAATGGTGAAATTTAATTGGAGCTAAAGTGTATTGATCAGTAGACGGGCAGATGTACTTTAGTTATACACACTTGCTTCGGGCGGATGATGTGTGGTTTTCAAAATTGTAAAAAATTCTCAGCATTAAATTTAAATCAAATGGATGCAAAAGAGCGATCTGAATGTGGCACATGTTCATCGGCAGCACTCGGTGTCATTTCACATCCTGTGGACAACAGGATGCTTGTCGACCCGGCTGTAACAGAGTACACCATTTCTCTCTAACCCAAAGAAATGACGAAATAGGACCAGGATGTTTCTCACGATCACGAGCCATTTGGTGTCTTTGTCATCATAATGGTCACACAATTTCTCTCCCCCACTTGCAATACTTTGAAGAGAAAAAAAAAAAAAAAAAAAAAGCACTTTACAAAATTGGGGGGAAAAAATTTAAAATGTATTCCTAAATATGCTCTTCTTTAATTCAAGTGTTCTGATGTTTTAGTGAAGTGTTTATACCGAATTCAGTTGTTCACATTTTGTCAATTCGCAACCGTATTTCATTGTGTTTCATTGTCGCTGTATTTGATAAAATTATTCAATTTCCACTGTAATTCAGATTTAACTGCCCAACATGCAAACCAGCATAGATGTAAACAAACCAATCAACAAATCAAAACACAAATAGAAAAGGCTGAACAATACTAGCCATGCAAGTCTTTTCTTCAGATTGAACACAAAATCGACCTTGCACTTCACACAGCTAGAGAAAAATGCTCATAATAGTAATTTTATTTAACAATTTAAATCGCTCTCTTGCAATTTGATTGTTGCAAAAAGCCTGGGCAGTTTGAAATTTCGCCATTAATCCTAATTTGCTGTGGAACGTTAGTAATGATTTCACCTGAGAGTCATTCTGTTGTTAAAAGCTGGTACATGAATGAAAAATAACATCTGGTAATTACAGTAAACTCTACTAAGAAGTGACGTCTTATGTGGTAATCGATTTGGTGGCAAAGCATACCAATGAACTATCATCATTTCTGTGCAAATTTTTGTCTTCCTTCCAAACATTTAGTCCCAAAAAAAACCCAAAAAAAACTTAACACGATAAAGTATTGTGCTGATTAATAAAGCCAATCGTTTAAAGCTCTAATAGCGAAACGGTTTTCATCTGGTGACAACCGTCAGTTGTTTGCAGAGTGTGAAATTGATCACACTGTACTGCGCCTTACATCTATAAAGCTTCTTTGCAGTGCAGGAGCTGCAGCAGTGTGTGTTGTGCAGTAAAAACCCACAGGACTCTGCCGAGTGTGTGGGCGTTGGCGTTCCCCCTTCCGCCTTTTATTAGGAGAAAAAAAAAAAAGAATCGCCCGGCTAGCACCGTTTAACCTTGAGCTGCTGCTCTGCAGGGATGTATCACCTTTGCGGTCTTTTTTTTTTTTTTTTTTTGGTCACTTAAATCAATCAAAGCGTCCTTCGCAGTTTGCGGGTGAATCAGCAGTTTTGGGAGCTTGATTGATTTTTATCTTGATTTCATAAAACATTTAGACAAACCAATTAAAGAGACGGCCGACTGCAAGCCAACAGCACTTAATCCATCATTCTGTCGGGGGGGGGATAAAATCAGATTGACGTTAATGCAGTCGATGTGTTGACGCGTTTGCAGTCTGCTAAAATAAAGCGCGAGTTAATTAGAGCAACCTGAAAGAATGAGCCGCGGTCGGCGTGAAGCCGGTTTGTTTGTTTTTGACAAAATGCTCGGGATATCGGAGGAGCCGGAGGTGTAAATGTTTTACGATGTTAGTTTATGACGCTCAACCACCTCATCCCCCACGAACGCATTTCCAGTGCGCTCCACCCCACAGCGCCGCCGATCCCTGGTGTGCAGTCCCAATATTGGAATGATACAGATGTCTACCTCATGTTTCCCTGAAGGACCAGCCCTTCCCAGGCCGCTACCAACCCAACCGCATGTGAAATACAACGCGGCCATTATCATGAAGCGGCTCTCCCCCAGAGCTGACGGCGAACTCCCACAGAACTCTTTCTCTTTTTGTTTTAAGGCAGCCTTCTTAATTACTTGCTGTCCCATTCGGGTTGTAAATGGCTCTTTATTGCGAGTCCGTAATCAGAATAAATCCTGGAGCCTATTCACTGGCCCACTGTCGCTCCCTCCATTGATTTACAAATGACCCATGTATTATTAATCCAATGTTTTCGCCATTTTTACCTCATTATAAGCCCTATCTGCAAGCAAAGGGCACCTCACTGCAGTGTTATCTCACACAGCAGAGTTTCTGCAGGATCCTCGCTAAGGTTTGCTTTTTTTTCCCCCAAAAAAAGATATGGTCTTGGTGTTGATAACAAGAAAAATAGTGGACAAAGGGGCTGCGATAGCTACGCATTCCTCTGCAGCTAATATAGAGCCTATCGTTTTTATCTGTTTGTTCCATTATGCATTTCCTCCTTTGTCCTTTCATAAAGGCAAAAGTACACAACGGAATGCCATTCATGTCGGAAATTATAACCGTTTTGGTGAAAAAAAATTTTCTTTTAAAGAAATCTTATCGTAAATAAAAACCAAAGAGACCTCGGCTTATTTGATTAAAGGTACATGACTGAGCCTGAAAGTTTGGCAATATTTGATGAGACTTTTGGAATATTATATCTAGATCTCTTGACTTTTTTTGTTTGTTTGTTTGTTTTTTATGTCCGCACTGTTATGGTCAAGCAAGTTACGAAATTCAGTGGGAAAGAGAGGGGATGCATCCTTGAACAGGGTTCATGAAACATGAAATTCATCACAACTCATCATTACTGAAGAGCAAAAACAAAACAAAAAAACATCCCAGTTAATTTAATGGGCGCTTTTGAACAGAGGAAAATGCCATGTATGTTCAGGACCGTACATACATACACCACCGGTTGCCCTGTCTGTCACAGCTGAGTGTGTGTACGTGGTCGGTACCTTTGCGGTGACGTGCCTGGCGGTCCTCCACTTTGTTTCCAAACCTACGGCAACCGTGTGACGGGACCAAAACTTCAGAGGAAGGTTTTCATCGCCTTGCTGACTCCGTAGCACCGAGATTTAAGCTTTCCAACCTGACATAGTGTATTTCAATCGTCACACGTGACTGTTTACTTAATAGTTTTTAAAAGAAGACGTGGGGGCAGAGGGGGTTGTGCTTTGCCTCACTTGAAACATCTCATCAAATTACAAATTTCCCCTGAGTTAATTTTGGAGCCGTGCGAGTGCTAGGCTCCTAAAACGTTTCCTGTTGAGTCAGTTCCAGGCAGCTGAGCCTGTTTTGTTCCCCCTGCATGGTTTTAATTTGCGTTTGTGGATGCAGCAACATCTTGAGATTACTGACAGTGCTCAATCTTTTAATGGCTGTCTCCCATAAATCCAGGTATGGCTGATTGCACCACTTCTGTTTACTTGCACTTTACCTAATCCTATCTCTCAGTCTAACTCGCATTGGCCAAAGTGAATTGCAGTTTTAAACCAGTTTTACGTCTCAGTGCCTCTCGGTCCTGTATTATTACTAAATGAAACCAAAGTAGTCTCTCACGGAGTCACAAATACTCACTTCTTTTTGCCAGGGGACGAGCCAAAAATGAGAACCGAGTAAGATGTCGGTATTGACCGTTTTAGTTTCATGTTGCAGCTTGAAATGAGATCATTGGAAAAACAGAAGCCCTGATCAATGCCTCTGTGGAGCATGGAAATTAATAAAAGTCTTGAATGTATTGACTAAAGCTTTTGGCAGATAGAGGCTTTCTACAAAAGATTTGCTTCTCACAAAAGCCTGAATCTCATTCCATCCTTTCACCCCTTATTGTAACCCTTCGCTTCACTTATTCATAGGGGTGGGCACGGTCCTCAGTAGTCTCTGTGGTGAAAGCAAAGAGATTGCATTTTTTCTTTTTCTTTTTCTTTTTCTTTTAAGGGCACAATTGGAATAAAAAAAATGAGATGTGCTTAGAAATACTTTCACAATTCAGAGTATTATCTGAGTTGCAGGTCCTACGTAGCTTGCTACATTCAGGTTTTCAAATCCATTATAATTTCTATCATTGTAAAATATCCTTAATAGTAGTAGCAACATTTGTATGTTTTATACCTGAGCTCAGAATCATCATTCTCACGAAACATTTGAATTTCCTGTTTGGAGCTACACCCAGGGATAGAATGATGCCTTGAAAATTAAGGCAAGGGTGATGGGGAATTTTGGCAATTTTGAGAGTCTTACAAATCAAATTTAAGGTACCAAAACATGCAAACTGTGCTGTATTTAGTTCATGCTTGGTAATCTGCAGTTAGTCGAGGATACTCCTTACACCTTTGACAAATTTGAGACTTCTAGACTTTGAAATAAAGATGATTTAAGTTGTTTCAGATATTACAAAAGCAGAGCAATGCTTGCTGCATAATTATCTGCAGTGGGAGCTGCACATAAGAAAACCAAGCTACTATTCAAAAGAGAATGCACAGTATTTCATACTTAAACTCCCTGAAAAGTTTATAAAAATGTTGAAATTTTAATGGAAATGTGTGGAAATCCACATATTGTTTGGTATAAATGTCATATTTTGCAAATAAAATATAAAGGGCATCAAAGTGCAGATACCAAACTAACTCTGCCAAACAAACTCTGCCTTCTGATGGAATATGTGGCTCAAGTTCATGCCAAACTATTTTAGCTACATTCCTCCCGCCCCCAAAAAAAATAAATAAGAAAAGTCTTGGGGATTCTGGTTTACGGTTAACACTTGAAAATGAGATTTGGCCACCATTTCACCGTGTGCCTACTGCACCTGCATTCAGACTTTAAAAAAAAAAAAATAAAGCTCAGATGAAATAACAAAAAGACTGCACTTAGTTTATTATAGTTGAATATCATCATTAGTTAAATTGGTAGATAACAGCAAAGAGGCAGTTCACCCTGAAGCAACGCCAAACTAAAACATATATCCTAATATATAGGATAAAAAGTGAGCGGCCTGCGATGCTCTGCAGGTGTTTCATCATGCAACAACAAAAAGAAAAAAAGCGCAGACTCTGAATGCAGTCATCAGTTCTAATCAACAGAATGCCTCAAGTCTGTTGTGCTCACAGTTTCATCTCCTTCAATTACCAAAGCAAATTGGCTCAGAAGCCTAAGTGTCAGCTGAAGCAGTTAATTCTTAATCAGCATTGTGAAAGTGGGTGTGATATTCATTGGTCACATTAGCTCGTTTATTATCTTCCACCATATCGTATTAGAAAGGCAAATGTATTAAATATTACCGCCGGCGGATGTATGTCGGAGGTGGTGGTGGTGGGGGGGGGGGGGTTTGTTAATATCGCACAAAACGTCGTGGTGTTGCTCAAACAATGAATAACAAAAAGGTCTCAAGGATTTTTTATTTTTTTGTTTTTCCCTACACGGAGAGCAAAGAGAGCCCAATCCGTCAGAGAAATAAATAAATTACCCGCAAGCTTCTTCAAAAACAAACAGCTGTCAAAAAGTCACTCAGGGGCGCCGCGCACACACACGCACACACACACTCCTTGTTCCCCCTGGAAATCAAATCCCAGCTAAGAGGTTGTTTATATATATATATATATATATATATATATACTTTTTAAAATTTTATTTTACTTTTTCCTTCATCGCCCCGTTACTTTGTGCGTTTCCATCTTCGAAGCAAATCAAGCAAATAAACATCCTCGGAGCTGTCGGAGCTTTAATGTGATGTCTGCCGCACGACGCCTCGCCGCAGAGTAATCCTGCCGTAGCCCCAGGATGCGCCTGTGATCTCCGCTTTGAGAGAGCCAAAGGAGACCCCGGCAATAAAAATGTCATTATTATCACGCAGCACCTCGCGTTAAATGCAAGAAAGCATAAATTAAGAGGGGAGGGCAGTGGTTTGTAAACAAACCACAACAGCCCAAGATGAAAGTCGACGAGTTGGAGGAGGAGGAGGAGGGGGGGACAGGCTTTCTTCCTCTCTCTTGTTCTGCGAGCGGTGAAGTGAGGTGGTTTGCATGTCCCTCTGCTGCTGAACGTAACCCAAGGAGCTGCAGCTTGCTGCTGCAGGCTGTGGATTGTCGGCGCCGTGTTGATTCAACAATAAGCTTAACGTCCTGCTTTTCCAGTTCAGGAAGGCAGAGCCGTATCGTCTCTGTTAACTGAAGGCATTTAGCTTTTATATGCTTTGCAAACTGAACCGCGGGGATAAACATGACTAAGCATATTACACTTCACAGGTGTTGGTTATTTTTGTTACACTGTGTGGAACAGTGCCCTTGTGAAAAATGGTTTTAAAATTCTTTAGTTTTTCACGTTTTGTCTCACTGCAACCCAAAACTTCAGTGCATTTCTTTTTTCTTTTTTTTTTTTTTGGAGGTGTGAGGTACATTTCTGTTCAGCGCTGTTTAGTCTGATACCCCTAAATAAAACAGATTGAACTCATTGTGACGTCCCAAAGGTTTCTCAGAGAACATTAGTGAACAAACAGCACCATGAAGGCAGAGAGACTATCAGTAGTGCATATTAGGTTTAAATCAGGGTTAAGTTACAGTTATGTGACAAAGTGACTCCGTCCTTTCTGATTTCCTGCGTTTTGTGACACACATCAGCGTTTCAGAACATCAAGTCCCTTGAAATATTTGTCAGAGGCAACATAAATAAACGCAAAATCAGTTTATGAATGAAGACTTTTCTTTTCTTTTCGAACCTGTCCCGTCTGGCTGCGTGGCGCTCAAATATCTTTTGAGGCCCAACAGATTTATTTCCTAAGACCCGCCGGGCTCTCAAGCATGTTCCAGTCCAAATCTGAACTACAGACATATTCAGTAGATTAGAATATGCTTTCTACAAAAGACTAGAAGCGTCTTTTGTAACTAAAACTTTTTGAGCAGGTATACGTCTCATTAAGCCCTTCTTTTTGTGTGAAAATGATTTTTTTCTTTTAATTGGCTTGCTGTAATTTTCTAATCTTAAATGTTGTGTTTTCATCAGATGGTAAATCATCATAATTAACAGAAAGAAAGGCTCCAAAACAGGCTGAGTGTAATTAGTCTAAATGTAGCAATGCAATGTTCATCTTAATAAATTGGATTGCTGATATATTGCACCTTTTACATGATATTCTTAGTTATTGAATACGACTGTGTAATAATCTTCCTCTCATTCAAAACCCACTCCTATCGTCGTCGTCACATGGTTACCATGCAGATTTTCTATTCAGGATCCTTTAAGTGCTGCTTCTTCTTGCCATCATAATGTTTCTGGTCCTGTTGCAAAATTGAGACATTTCTACAACCTGCTGTGTTAAGCTCTCTTGTTCTGTCTAACTACCCTGACTTTACACCTAAACGCCTCCTTTTCCAACTATAATGTGCCTCCTCTGTCCCTTTTCTCTTAGAATAAATTACTTTGGGGACTGAAGTGTTTTTCAAAACAATATTTTAGGTTGTTGTGGAACATTTCTGTTGTTGCCAAACAAGCAGCCCATTTATGTTCAGTAGGTGTTATTTTTCTATAAGCTCTTTTTTATTATTTTTTTTATAAGATTGTTTCCTTAGATTATGCTGCTTGTTGTTTGCGTACAGTAGCCACGTAGCAGAAACTAAACACTCCAATTATGGGAAAAGTAAGGGGGGGAACCAGAAAAAAACATGTTTTAAATAAGAACAAATAAAAAAAAACATAAGAATATTATTCTTGCTTTTAAATAAGCTATGGAGCATCAATTTTCCTTGAGCACTTCTGTTTTCCCTGAACAAAACGTTCCCTCTCACAAGTGGCAATTTTGCAAAATTGTGTGACTCAGTTTACCAAATATGAAAGAAAGGAAAATGTTTTAAAGTGGAAAGAAAAGAGCATGTCTCTCTGCTGCTTCTGTTTGCTTTTTGGCTTACCAAATCGTGCCGTCTTACGCATATGCTTTTTTAAAACATAAATCTGAATATTTTCTCTTTAAAATGCCCCCACTGCGTTGTTCAAAAGCACTCCAAGCTAATCTAACATTATTTTCATCTGACACGGTGATGACAACAACCTATTAGCTCCCTGACAACCACTTATCAAAGACTTTATGTCTTGAGCAAAACTAAAAGAAATACAAATCTAAATTTTTGCTAATCTACTTTTTGTTTTTTGTTTTTTCTCTGGACCCATTATCAGATAAGACACAGAGTTCGCAAAGGCTTGACAAAAAGGCTTTAGTTTAGGGGAAAGTTGAAAAAAAAGTTTTGGATTCAAATTTCATCCTAATGTACTCCGTTAGTGACTATTTATGTCGTCATAAAAAGAATAGATTCACTGATTTTGTGGCCACTTTCTAAACACCATTTACGGGGAAGTTGTAACTCGACTTGTCTTTATAAATGACAAACTGTCGAAGTCTATTTTTAGTACATAAAAAGCATATCTGTGTTCCTATCCAATAGTTATCTAAACCTGCCTGTCTCTGCTGGGTGGCAGCGGAGCTGGTTCATATCTCCAACAGTCATCGGTTGCTACCATTCAAAATGGCTTCCGTTTTTCTTTTTTTTTGCGAAAACAGAAGCCACTTTTTGTATTAGCTGAAGCTCAGCATGTTGTGCTCCTTTGTGGCTGAGAGCAGCTGCAGTAGTTCGTCCACATTTCTGCCAGCTGTTTTAAAGGTTTAGGAGCGAGGGAGGCATTCCCCTCTTTTTGCACCTGCTTTGCTACTTTGGCGACATGAAATTGAAAGAAAATTAGCGTTTGATTTCTAGATGCTGCTGAGTTGCTTGCAGTAGCACTGGCCAAGCTCCCTTGTGTTCTGGGGCCCCTTTCGCTCTGTGCAGCATGTCTGATTACTAAATGCTGCACACCCAAAGCTTAAATAACAAGTAGTAATCAACCACACTGTGGTTTTCAGAAAAATCTCATGCTTTTTGGTCATTATAACATGAAATTATGTGGGCTGTGAAGCCAAAAAAAAAAAAAAAAAAAAAAAACGCTATGTGCAGAAATAGAAACCGTGCCAAAAGTTGAGCCAGGGGATTGTAAATATGGATTCCTTCTCTAATATGCCGAGCAAAAACCGGAAACGAAAACGGATTCATTTCTGTCGTCTGTCGTTGGAGAATCTATTTTTTTTTCAGAATAGGTTTATTATCCCTTCTTCTTTGTGCTTTCTAAGAACTGAACAGTTTTGCTTTTGTAATGTGGGAGGAACTCGGGGAAAGCATAGAGGGAACGTGACTGCATACAAATAAACCTCATTTCTGGATTCAAACCCAGGGCATCTGCTGCAAGGCAGCAGTGCTACCAACTGTGCAGCCTTACTTTTATCATATGTTCATTAAACAATTTAATTTTTATTTCACATTAAAACATGCAATAAGCATGAGAAATCCGCATCTTACCTGCCTTAGAGGACAACTTCATTTTAAAACTATACTCGCGGTTTGAGTAAATGCGTATTTACGCCACAGTAGGTATTGCTACTTAGTACTACTTCAAACAATTGTTGACAATTTTCATCGTGTTAATTTGCATCATCACCTGTTCTGAAGTTGCAGAATATTTTTCATCTCTAATTTTCTGTGATCCACTACTTCCTGGGTATAACAATAATTTAAAAAAATGGTAACCAAACTACAAAAAGCAGTGATAAAGTGAAAGACATTGTGACTTTTTATGAAGAAATTCAGATACCTGCATTTGCCAGATAATACGGGAGAAAATCTGCCCCCAGGAAATTTTTAGCTGATAAGCGAGAGGCTAATTTAGCATGTACACACAGTTGACTTAGCAGCACAAAGGTCGTTTGATTGAGCATCAAAAGCAAATAGATTCTGGGGAAAGTGATACATTTAACTTTAACGACTTGAAAATTGAGTTTGTTGTGTGCAATCTTTATGTTTCTGTTTGTCTTTAACTCGTTTTTTCTTGAAACCACAGCCTGTGTTTTCTTAGTCCTTCTTTTAAGAATATAATTTTTTTTATTGCGATGTAAATAACTGATGTCACTAATCCTGGTTTACGTTCATTTGAGGCTAAAATGAGGAATATTGTGCTTTTCTGTTGTACCATCTGAATTGACTTTAGAGGCTCTTTTTTTAATTTCCTGTATGAGCATTCCTTAGAGAAACTACCTTGCCATAATAATGTTTTTCATAATAGAGGAGTCATTATGCTATCACAATGTCCAAGATGTTTTAGGTTGAATATACTGAGTTTTTGCCTAGAACTCTGCACAGGATTAAGATATATATATATATATATATATATATGTATGTATATATATTTTTTTTTTTTTTGCTGTAAAAGGTCAAAATGTATGATGTGAGGAATCGGTTCCAGAAAAGAAAATCAATAAAGAAGGTGCACTAAAAGTAAAGAGAAGAAAACCTGAAATAAAGTAAAAAAAAAAAGTTCTGGCACATCAATTGTCTAAGGCAGCTGTCAGAGGTGACATTTCATTAGTACATTTTGTCAATAATGAAATCGTCTGCAGTGAAAGTGGTTGGGTGCAAGTAGCCAGTGAGAACAGAGACATGCAGGGAATGAGAAACCCTGCAACGATGTGTGGGAAAAAAAAAAAAAAAAAAACAGTCCTTTTTCATTAAAACCCACCCAGCATTGGGAAATTACAGCCACTGCTGCTATTGGCATGATGAGAGAGAAGGTGGGTGTCCCTCTTTCCATTTTAAGTCCCTATCAATCATCCACCCTTCACTCGTTCACCCCCTGCTGACGTGGCATCACCAGCCCACGTTTCTCTCAGCTGTCCGGGGTCCAGGAAAGTTGTCGTTCATCCTTTCTTCCAGCAGCTAAGTAGCAGGAACATTTAAAAGAAAATCACCACCATAACGACTCCTGCCATTTCCTGTAACGTCCTCATCCATCAATTAACAGGTTTCCTGTACGAGGCAGATGGATATGGCAGAATAAGGCCAGACTTTTTAATGGCAATTCCACGTGGGGGAAAAAAAGGGCCTCGGTGTTAGCCCACGTTCATGCCTCTAATCATGCCATTAGCTGCAGGCGGATTGTGGCAGGAAGGGGTGGCATTGATCACAAGACTTATGGATTGCACACAATGGTTGGCTTGTTATCACTGAATGATTTTGAGGGATGAGTTGAAAAGAGTTTCACTTTTGTGTCAAATTTCAGCTCCAGAGTGGCTCGGGAAAACAAATCTGCTTTCATACTGAACAGTCCTGCTCTTTCGCCGACGACCACTGACAAATCGTTACTGAAGCTGAAAACGGTAGTTGCATCAACAAAGCCAAACGCCAACAAGTTACACAGAGTCTACAGAAGTGCTTAATTCATAGATTAAGTTTAAATGAATTAATTTACCACTTTATTCAAATGGCTTAAACTAGTAAATGAATGTGTAACTAAAAAGTAGTTTTTATACAACATTTGTATAAAAACAAATTATTTTTTAAACAGAATTAAAGAATGGCATGTAATAATTATCACATAAAAGCTAATGACTAAATATTTTGTAAAAAAAAAAAATGAATATTTTGGAAAACTTTTGTTCTAAGTGCATTTCTCATTTCTTCTTGAATTTCTTCAGATGCTTTCAATGTCTTGTGGAGCCTTTTGTTTCCAGCTGCTTTCTGTTTAAGTTATTTCGTTGTGCTACTAGTTTAAATTCAGCATTTAAAACAAAACGTGGCTAGTCGTAGTTAATTCATAATTTAAACAAGTGACGGCAATTACTTTTTCACATACACCATAAACTACCTGACAGGCTATTCCAGTTTATGGAACGGATTATAATCTTTTCATAAAGAGGATATTTCATCATATTTTGGAGCCAGAAGACAAAAATATGACTACTGTATAAAAGAACAAAAGAAGGCACCGTATGTGGATGATGACATCCTGTCTTAAACCATATAGTGTGGCTGCCTATTGTTGCGCAGAAAAAACTGTTATTTTCTTGATTTAAAAAAAAACAACAACAAAAAAAAATCGTTCTTTTTATGTTCAATATATTAATTTGATGAGTGGCTATGTGTTAAAGGAAAAAGACGGAGCGAGGACTTTTAATTTCCCTAATGATCCTTTATGCAGCAAAAGGAGTCGAGTTGTGTCGCCGCATAAGGTTGTTACTTCTATTCATTGCTGCTGTGTTTTACAAATGCATGTTGCTTATTGAAGGAGGCTGCATTTTGTATTTCCCTGGCACATTGTGCAGTTTTATACCACAATCAAGTAGCTGTAGTACTTGTTATGAAAGTGCTGTATCAGAGACAACTGAACAGACATTTGACTTTGCATGAAAGTCATTTTAGCAATGCCTGTGTACATAAGAGCCACACAGTCGGTTGAAACCAGAGCAGAAATTAAGACTATTTTCACACTTGACAAATCTGCTACACTTGGTTCGACTGGAGACTAAAATTGCAATATTTCATCTGGTGCATTTCGTGTTCGTGCAGTGCAACCTGTTCACCCCCTCGACTGTGGCGGCTCTGCACTAAGAACCGCTGAAAGAAGAAGACATGAAAATCTCTGAAGAACTGAGCACTACTTCCTACCTCATGAAATGTAAACTTTGGCGTTTCGTGAGGTTTTGGTGGTTGTAGGATTTCCCTTTTGTCTTTGGCAAAAGACCAGGAGTTATTTGTCATGGTAGCACTAAAGACACGGGTTTGTTTGTTTTTTTTGTTGTTTTTTTTGTATTTACCCAGAATTCCCTGTGCCATAGTCTGCTTCCTGCTTTTGGCGCCGTCTTCGGTCTGTTTGGCATTCACATATGCATTCAGAACCCACCAGATCTCACCTCAACCAAACTGAGACCTAGATTTTTAAGAGTTGACTTTTTGGTCCCAGTGAGAGTTCGATTGCGGACTCGCATCCCCCCAAACTAATCGGACTCTTTAGGCAAATGAACTAGAGTTTTATTAATAAAGCGGATGAAACAGGCGCTGCTGTGGATGCAGACTGTATACATACTGCCTGAATTTTAACGAGCATGTGGTCATACACCACTTGGATTACAGCTGGCCTGGGTTTCACACAGGACGCTTTCAGATGCTCTGGGTCTCCAAGCTGCTGGTCTCAGACATGTTTATGATGTCATAAGCGGAAAAACAGCCACTGCGATTCAAAAATAAGGAGAAAACAACCTGTGTGTTGATGGTTCTGACTCAGACTGTGTTGGACCAGGGGAGGGAAAGGTTTTAAAGAAGCCAAAAAACAATGAGTGGTGAAAAATGTGTTCAGTTAGGGAGCAAACCCCGCAGGGTTTTTTATTTTGTTTCTGTTCCCCAGTTGTTTCGTGGTTAGATATGTTTTTTCATACAGTCGTTTCACTCTGTGAACATGCTGTAGGCCAAGGGATGTTTAGTAACGTTACATTGAATGCCAGAAAGTATAATTTACATTATAATGCTGTAATTTGCACAAAAACAGTCACTATGTTTACCTAAAGCCCGTGTCTCTGCTCCAGTCCAAAGATTGAAATGACTGAATCAAACTCTGTGAGTAAGCACATGTAAAGCTTGCTCTGACTGGCCTTTCTCTATTCTGCGGACTGCGATGCTGACCAGCTGCATCGTTCCAAAAAGCATCTGTGTGCCAGAATCCGTCTCTTAAGTTTTCAATCACTTCACAGCCCACTTAGCCTATATTCCCCTAATGCAGCACTTCAGCTCCGCCTCTGCTTTTACTAGTTCAACAGCCATCCATCGGGCCTCCTGCTCCTAAACTGCCTGCTCACAAGATGCACATCACAGGCAGCCAAAAAAAATAAAAAATAATAGAGGAGAAGCTGGCAGTTTTCAGTCTTTTTCAAGTGCTAGGCGGAATACCTCAAGGCTCTCCCTCTGTGAGAGATAAAGCCGCCGTTTTCTGTTTCGAGGCGTTCCACCCTCACTCCTTGGCTTTCATGTTGAAGGAAAACGTTTTTTTTTTTTTTCTTCTTATTTGCTCCATCATGCTCCGCAGAGTCTCCGTCATGCTGGGAGACGCAGCATAGCAGATAGTGGGAAGTCAGAATGAAACCAACCAGCTGGGTTAAAAGCTTTAATTGTTTAAGGTCTGCGGCCCGGGAGGAAGGGGGCAGAAACTGTGGATAATTAGATTTTTTTCTTAAAGTAAACAAACATCAGGTCTTTTGGAGCATTTGGGTTTCATTTAAAAGCAAATGGTTTGATAAATAAAGGATAGATGTTAGTAATGTGGATTAATGAGATGTGTATCATCCCTGATTGATCGCCGCTGCAACTAGAAGAACAGTCATCAGTCACATGACCTGTTGCTTCTCTACAAATGTGCGACTGTGGGGAAAGAAAACGCACGAGGCGTCTGGCATTTAATGGGTTTTAGGCTGTCAACATTGTCCTTCCGTTATTAATTCAACAGTGTTGGTTCTTCTGAAGGAATTAATTTGACTGTTGAAAAGGGAAATGCATGGAAAAATGGCGGCTTTATTTTAAGTTGTTGCGCAGAAAAAGAGTTTGCTAATTATTTAAAGGCGGCATTAATAAGAAACCGTGCGCACGGGTTTTCCTTTTCATGGTAACTGCTTGTGTACATTTGTGGTACAAAAAAAAAGCCTTTAACTCAAAGAACAGGACGGCTGAAGCTAAAGCGTTCTTTTTAAACTTCTGAAGCAATTTGACAATTTCACAGTGGTAACTTATTGTTTTTAATTGTTGAAGGAGTGGCAAAATATGATCTGGATATTCACTTCCGTTCTAGGATAAGGTCATTATTGGAGTTCATCTAAGAATGGAAGTAAAATCGAAGGATATTCTGATCAGTGTTTTGTTCCCTCTCTGTGCCAGTTGCAAAGTCTGTTACTATATTCGGATTAAGCAAATCAAAGACATGGAAAAAAGTTTAAAAGTGTACACAAACCTTAAAATTCTACATTTTTTTTTTATACTTAAGCAAATGAGATCTTGATAAATTCCATTTAAACTTTACCACCTCAGTTGAACTGAAAAAACAGATCTGTTGGAAGGAAAATACAAAACAATAAATAACAATTTGGTTCCATTAATGTGTGGACAGCCTGAAATGACTACTCGGTTGTAATACCTTTTTAATATGCAGTGAGTTCAAATCCGCCATAAATGATTGTGGATCTGAATAACTCAAGTCCAGCTGTTTTGTTGAATTTTTCTTTAATTTGATTGAATCTTTTATATATATATATGTACATGGCAGCTTGCTAACATGCTAGGCTAACACCAGCATGGTTGCGCTTTGTGTTGACGTGGCCCACAGGATAATCTCAAACTGTATTTTAGTTCCAGTTATTTCTGAGTTAACAATCATTCTCCTGCTTTAGAAAAATCACTGCTTTGCTTGAGATGCCATGAGATTTCATGGCCATTATTTCAGCTACTCTTTGGGCAGGTTACATAATAGAAAGACTGCAGGTAGAGTTTCCCTTTCACCTCAAATGGAGTTATAGAGAATAAAACTTGTTACATCGATTTTTATTTGAAAATAATGTACGTCCTCATTGAACCCAGTTCTGAAAACCAAGCGGAGGGAATCATTTGCCAAAAGCTGTCTACGTGGAAATCAGACACACAGTTGACTGAAGCTCTACAGGTAGATGAATTACAGACAGAACGACAACAGTAGTTGAAGACTCCTGTATGTGATGAAGGATGAAAAAAGGGCTTGATCGTTTACCGTGCATACATGCCCATACAATCCCAGCCTCCATTTAGTTATTAAATCGGACATTTCATTTAGTTCACCATTGTGATTTGATCTTAAAATTAGCTTCTTTTTTTTATTTCACCAATAAATATAGTACATACAGCGTGATTCATTTTTAAGGGTATAAAATATTTGATTACCCCACAGCACTGTTACCTAAATTACTTTATCCCAATTGGAAGAAAAAAATCTTTACCAAAAAAAAAAAAAAAAAGGTCCCATTAAAAATAATTCTTAATCGTTCATTTAGTTCAGTTTTCTTAATCTGATTAACATTCTGCTACCTCGACCTCTCTTTGCTATTGCGGAAATATTGAACAAAATGCTGAACTGCTATGACATCATTTGGAATGACCACGTATTTCACTTTTACTAGGTGTAAAGCTATGGGAAAATGCCAGATACTAGCTTGTGTTTTACTGCTGCTGCTTTCGCTTCTGTAGTTTATGTCACAACATGGCCATAATAAGCAGTTTCAGATTAACTCTCCCTTTAAAAGTTACCTCATTTATGCCCCTGCTAGTCTGCAGAGCACTCCCTTTTCTCAATGAATAGGCTTTGTCTTTGAAACAAATGTGCAACTAGATAATAGGGTAAGTGTGAAAAATGTTTCCAGAGCTTGCACATTGTGTTAAGCCACCATTTAAAGTCCTGTCGATACCTGCAGAGAAGTATCGATCTCCCGGGTCGTCTTGAAGGCACAAAGCTTTACGGCTTATTGATAGATTATGTAGATTCACTCGGCCTGGTTTGGATGGGCTGTCTATGCCTTGATATAAGACTATCAACATTTATGCGACTCGAGCTTCTGTTATGAATTTCAATACAGGCTCCTCGGCTGCAAAGGACGGAGGTGGACAAATGGCCGACGTGGCAGATGATGCGTACAGTCCGCACGATGCTGCAAGTCTGATAATATATTAAAAGCAGTCGGATTTAGCTGCTCAGGATGTGTTTTCATTACCCATTAATGCAGGAGATGATAATTCTTTGAGGGCTTAAAACAGGATTAGAGCGTCGACCAAATTGTTTTGGCACTTTTGTGTGGGGTGCTCCGGTTGTACTTCCTTGCGACGTGCTCGCTAAGCTGACTTTCAAAAAAAAAGGAAAAAAAAAAAGTGTCAAGGAGTTGCCATGGAGACCTTAGTGGAGCATCTGCAGAAACATGTCCAATAATGGTTCATCCAAACGTGGTGATAGTGGATCAGTGACACTGTCAAAATGTCTCACAACAAAACACTGAATGTTAGGAATCCAGACATCCATAACTCTTGAATATAACTGATTGACAAATAATTGTTAGTTAAGATTAGCATGGTACATCCAAACATATAAAAAATATTTTAATACAGTATAAGAAAAACCTTATTGGCAAATATTTTTAAGCACTCACATTGACATTAACATAAGTATAAATTTATAAAGAAATGTTGGCTTAATGAAATAATTTTTTATTAAATATTATTTTAGAAGGATTTCATTTTCACCTTTAATCTGACGAATGGATCTAATTAGAAGCAAATCATGAATATAATTGCAAATAGCAAAAAATGTAAAATAAAAATTGTTGGTTGAAACAGAAATTTGACATAATCTGGATTTTCTGAACACTGAATCTGCTGTTTGAAAGGTGAGATCCCAACTAATCTAAAACCCCCAGTCTCTTAATTTTAGATTTCTTTTTTTTTATTGGCGTTATAAAAGGTTGTTAAAATGTCTAACCAGACCAAAGCAGTGACATTTTTGTGTCTGTAAACATCATGATATCACTGAACATTTTCAGAAAAGCAGATTCTGTTGAATGCAAAAAACCTAATTTAGTATTCATTTAAACTTTTGTGTTGTTGAAAAGAAAACCAGCTGGTCAGACACATTTTCTTTCTCCTTACATTTGTGCAGCAAAACTTGAATTTCAAATAAACCTGTAATTATTTTTCCCAAGAGGTGTTCGAGCAGAGTTTCTAAAAAAAAAAAAAAAACATAGGTTCAACAATAACAGATTTAAAAGGTGGTAGGAATAATAATAATAATAATAATAATAATAATAATAATAATATCCATTATGCAGGGATCTGTCATGCCCAAAACATTCAGAAATAAGGAATGGGAGAAAGGCATTTCGTCTTGAAGATAGTTTTGTGTTTTTTTTTTTTATGATATTGATATTGTGATATTTTACAAGTACGAAGGGCGACCAAGATTTGGGAAGACAAAAATAAACAAGGAAAAATTTCAGGATGTTTTGCAGAAACATCACTAGATCCAGAACTTCAACAAAAAAAACTTATTTTTTTTTCATTCATATTTTTCATTCCAAAAAGACGTTCTACTTAGTGCTTTCATAAAAAGAAACTGTCTGCGCGCCTTCATATCTGCTGCAAGTGTAACCTTCTGACAGACGAGCCTAAACAGCAGTAAAAGAAAAAAAGAAAATGTTGCTTGTGAAATGACCTAAAAATTGAATAATTCCGGAAACTATGCAAATATGGCAAGGAATGGCCATTATGATTATGCATTATTAAAATTCAGATGAAAAAGATGAACCCCCTATTTTGTAACATCCATCAATATGGTAATTTTAACATTTACTCCCCCTGTCCTCCATTTTATTTATTTATTTTTTGCTTCTGTACTTTCTTCTCTCTGAAGCTTGAAAAGCGCTGCGGCTGCACCGGGTCTACGCAAACACACTGTGGCAGAGGTGGGATGAATTCATTTTCTGATATTAACACTCAAAGATGATCAAATTACCTCCAAGTTTAATGCAATTTGTCTCGGATCTTTGCAGTAATTAAGACTTTTAAAGGGAAACACATGCCTCATTAATTGTTAATCTTTCTTTAAGCTTTTTGCCATTTGAGATAAAATGAAGAGCAAACCAATGAGGAGAGAAAAAAAATCTGATATTTTCTCCCACTTTCTGAGAAAGGGAAATTTCTTTTTTTTTTTTTTTTTGCACCAGATTGGTATCTGCCTGAAGATTTATGTTGCCATGTCTGAAGAATAGAGTCAAATATCAGATTAGGTGGACGTGTAATCAGTCGGGAATCATCTGTGACAAAGACGGATGGATCTATTACTTACAACTAGAATTGTTTAAAGGGCATATTTCACTAAATTTACAACTTTTCCCTTTTGATTGACTTCAGGCTGGTACCTAAAGACAGTAGAATGAGAAAGAAACAGAACCTCTAAAACCAGACCTGAAAGTCGCTGAAGAACCGTGATGTTG
This sequence comes from Poecilia formosa, assembly GCF_000485575.1. Lineage (NCBI taxonomy): Eukaryota > Metazoa > Chordata > Actinopteri > Cyprinodontiformes > Poeciliidae > Poecilia > Poecilia formosa. The sequence goes on from NW_006800096.1 coordinate 1,237,829, forward strand.
CGTTTTAAATATTGAACTTGGGCATAAATGCACACACAAATTATGGATGCAGAAAGCCGAAGCAGCAATTGCAAACTCCGTAGCTTCAACTCATAAAGTGACGATTTATAAAGTGATTTATTCGGTCAGGATGAGTAAGTCAAAGAAGCAACACAAATGTTGTCTGAGACCAGAAGACCGGTGACCTAGCAAACAAGCATCCTACATAGATATGTAAAAGCACTTTTTTGTCACTCCTGTCTGTAATTGACCACTTGTGACAATGACTGTAATGTGAAAATGAAAAACAACATTTTCTAGCATTTCTTACGGATTGGGAAATTTTGAGTTTGGTCGTAACCGGCATTGTGAAGCTTTTATTCACTGGCATGTGTCCACCAAATACTACTGTACTCATGAGAGGTTAACGACAACAGGAATGCGGCTGTCAAAATATATATTTTTTTCTTTTTCAGGACACTCAAATTCCTTGTCGTTTGGCCCTACAAAGTCATGTTGTTTCCTGATACACATCACAAACAGTGGTCACCTCAGAGGTCTACATGTTGATCACCATTTAGGATTTTCCACATGGTATATTTTACATCTTTGATACGACCGTCGCAGTTGAAGAGGTTTGCCGGGTAATTTGAGTCACAGCAACTTCAAATCAATCCTTTCTCGCCATTCATCAAAAATAAAAACAGTGATAAGGTTGAATCCCTGCTGGGAAAATTGTTGCAGTGCTTTCTGCATCAACAGTGTGAGATAAGGTTTGTCCTCTTCAAGCATGACTAAAAATAAATAAGTGAATTGCAGCCAAGGAAGGTCAGTATGGATTATGGAACCCTGCACTCCCAGCGGAGGGGGAAAAAAAAAGAAGAAGAAGAGTTGTTTGTTGTCCGTCCCAATGTCAGATAGAGAATCAGGAGGGAAAGTGCCTCTCTCAGCAGGTCCGGACTTCCCGTCGATGATAATCCGATGGAACGGCTGATCTTAGCCGGATGGACTAAAGCCAGCGTGGAGGAAACGGTGGCTATCTGCATAGATTGTTCCTCGGATATGGCCGCTTGCATCGCGTTTTAGTTGAGCAACAGAAGTGCCGTCAGGCAGTCTGTGTGCAGAGACGTAATTAGGCCCCCTAATCTTTAAACAGTTTTTTTTTTCTTTTTCCACTTAATAGGGTAAAGAATCTTAAGCCTTTCAAGTCAGCTCAGGCAAATATTTGCAATTTACTGAGATGTAAAATAATGTGAAATACAATCAAATACCTTGTCGTCGACCAAGAAGAAAACCTGAACATTTGGACAGAGAGAACTTTTTTTTATTTTAATCAAAGATAAACGCCTATGGTTGCTGCCGTGAATGCTTGTCAGAACCGAAGGTCACACCTGTGTTTACTGACTCCGATAGCATGCTCCACACTCAGTCATCATATCCAGATGGTAGCATCTCATAGAGTTGAGGCCCTGCTTCATGAACTGCAGAGTAATCCTCTTTGCCAACATCCCGCAGTGTCTCGGATTTCTGTGCGCTTTGGACAATGAGCACAAACGGCACCTGGCAGTTCAAACCTATTTGCATCCAGGTAAATCTATGTTCACTTGCACTGCTGACTAGTTGTAGCTAACTGTAAATGCTTGAGGGCCCGGACACACACTTTCTAAAAATGCACCATTTTTTTTTGTACTATCGACAGCCATATGGCTTAATTTGAATGATTTTTAATATAACTTAATTCTTTAAAGATGCAATAAGCAATTACTGTAACATTTTCTTCTGCACTATCACAAAGTGGTTTATTAGACAACACATCGGACCAATAGGGTTACAACCTATTGAGAGTTGTTTATCAAAAACCTCTAAAAATTCAAACTTGGCCACTGGACACAAACGAGGATCAAAAACAACAACCTGAGCCTTATTTTATAGATTTGAGCTCTTTAGTTTGGAAAAGAAGTAACTTTTAATGGTGGAGCATACTGAGGTGTTGATAACGGAGCAAGCGCGACGTGGCGCCAGAGTTCCTGTTCTCGAAAAGAATTACTGCTAGAAAGCTTTTCCAACATGTCTAGACTAAATTAAAAACAACTTTTATTTTAAAGATTAAACGAACCCATCCTGTCATGGGAACAGCTCATACATTTGACTTTAAATTAACAGAATAAAGTCATTTTAGTTCTTTAGGGACTTGATAGTTGCTTTGGACTCTCTTTGGAGTGACCTCAAAGAATGAAGTTGTGATTAGTCAATATCTGTGAAAATATCTCCAACAACAGCCAACTGTGACCATGTGTGTTTGGACAGAAAGATTTTTGCTTTCAGTGCAATGGATTGTTGTTTTTTTGGACTTCATAACATTCCTGTTTTATAGATCTTGGTATGACTGCACCGTGAGTTGTTAGATGACTAGTCAAAAGCCCAAACGTGTTACTTCTAACAATACTCAATCATTGGTGCATTGGTGCAATAATTGGAGATACTGTTTCAGGTCTGAAGCTGATCATTTTCCTCATACAAAGAGTAAATTAAAGGTAATATTTAAAGTCAGCCAGAGGTCTCTGCAAGACTGACAGCTTTCACAATGGTTAGGATCACCGCCCTGCAGGCGACTAGTGGTCAAACTGCTCTGAGGTACGTCCCAACTGCATGTTCATACCTTGCCCCGTTCTGTGGCGACAACTCATGAAGTGTAAAAAAAAAAACCCATTAAAGTTGAACTTAAATAGTAGAGCAGCTAATGACAAGCTGTTCTCCCGGCAGAAACACGGAGATACTCATAGGTGTTGCACCTGTTGTGAAAAGAGCTTTCAGCTTGTAAGAAGGTGAATTGTGCTTTCAGCGCACTTCTTGGAAACTGGGTTTCTATTCCGAGACTTTGACAAAACGAAGCACATATAAAACACACAGCGTCAATGCAGAGGCTCATGTAATTCTGCCGAATCCGGGGAGCGCAAGTGAGTCATTGAATAAATTACATGCCGAACCAATTGCTCAACCACATAAATACACCTCTTGAGCTCGCCTCATTTTCCGGATCGTTGCTCGTTTGTCGTCCTTATCGCTCGTGTCGACTTATCTGATTTCTCAGCACAACTGAGAATTAATGTCTAAAGTTATCAAACCAAGGATGATGACACGTATTCATGTTCGCCTGCTTGTTTTTTTTTTGTTTGTTTGTTTAAGGTACTTGAGCAGCTGCAAACCGTCCTGGACGCAAAGCGAGTGTGGTTTGTGATTGCGTCGTTAGCTACTGTTAACGTTTGCCTGGATCATGGAAGAAATCGATAAATTAGTCTGCCGAGTCGAAAGAGAATGATACAGGTTATGGTTTTCCTTCTGATAACAAGACTAAGTGGTAACGTTGATGAAACAGCAGAAAGAGTCGCCTCCATTGCCAGGTACTCCAGCGACTCTCTGTCTGTTCTGTCCTCCCTGCTCTGTACACACAACGTCAGCAGGGTGATTCATGATCATGCACAAGTGTGCTTCATCATGTCACAGGAGAGATGAGCTCTGTCCCTTTTTTTATTTTCTTATTTCCCACTCCTCTTACAATATGTGGTGCTGGTAGTTCTGATGTCATAAATCAATTTACCATTCTTACTTATGTATGTATGTTTTGTTTGAATAAAATTATTACGTGTTAACTTCTTTCTTTTTTTTAAGGCAAATAAAGGCCAGTGTGATATCTTGAATACTAGACCAATAAAGTTTATTGGCTTAGGCAGTAATCTTACCCTCAACCTATGTTGCTATGACAACAAAATTACTAAGCCTACCTTGATTTATTAGGACTTTTATGGTTGTGGAGTTTTCAAAAAAAAAAAGAAATGAGTGAGCACTCCTGCCCATTTCCAAAGACGTCTTCAGCTTTGACTATTTGGCGGTAATTCAGTTTTACTGTGTACTTTTGAGTCTACAGCAATAGTTTTAAAAGAAAAAGAAGAAAACATACAAAATAAATAAGAGAGGGTAGTTTACAAGACTTTTGTTTTGAAACAGTTACGTGGAGCAGCTATTAGCAAGCAAGCTGCAGTAAGCAGCAGCCAAAGTTATCTCTGTTTGGGGAAAAACAGGAGAAATATACTAAAGTCAAACTTGCCACCCTGATCAGATTCAAGTCTTCGAGTTAATAATTACCCAGCCTGACTTTTCAAAGCATCTGATATTGTAGATGCAGCTCCAGCTAAAACTGCCACAGGTATTTTTTTTTTAAATGCTGAAAAAATTGAGACAAATTTTGAAGGTTAGAAACACAACAATTCTCTGCATACGGATTTGTTACAAATGCAGCTAAGTAACGCAAATAATAAAAGAATGACTAAATGACAATCTCACGTTTTGGTGTAAAAAGTGTCTTTTAATGTTTCATAATAAGACAAAGATATGAAAACATCAGTCTGTATTATATAGTTGTATTTATGTAATATGTTTCACTTAGTAAATTCAACTTTTTTGTAATATTCCATTTTATTTAATATGACTGAATTAATATGTGTTGTATTTTTTGGGGGGGGACATAAACCGTGTTTTCTGTTAGCTATTTGCAGAACAATATTTTGACTTTCATAATACTTTTCAAGCACTTTAATAAACGTCGCAGAACAATTTACAGCTAACAATTCATAAACAATCTGAACCTGATGCACTATCTGTTTTTCTGTAAAAATAAATAAATAATAATAATAATCTGGTGTTCTGTTAATGTTATAGTCACCCACAATGGCAAAGAGGTTCAGCGTTATGACAGCCAGCTTAACTCCACCAGACAGCCTTTACTGTATCACCCCTTTCCTCTGACGAGTTTTGAAATTACACTAACCGATGACCAATCCTTTACGTCTGTTGTAATTGTACGTTCACATTTCCTCAAGTGGCAGGTATAATTGCAGACCAAGGAAAGAAAAAAAAGAAAAAAAGGATCTGCAAGAGGCCAAAAGTTGAATCATTTCTGGAAAGCAAGGTTTTAATTATGATGTTCTGTAATTGCAGATCTTTGGGGCCATCCAATTATGAGATTGAATTGAATGCTGGCAGCCACGGTCCCTTGTGTTTTGGAAATAACTGACAATATTAACTACTATGTCACTGCTGCTGTGCCTGGGCCGTATTAGATCATCTTCGCTCTAAATTAGTCTGTGGTTTTGAGTTGGGTTCTTGGCTGTCGTGCAATGTTTTTAATTATTTTAATAGTTTGTTGAGGGCAATTAAAGGTTGTGAATTCTGTTATTATACAGTGATAATACCTGTAGATTGGTTTGGGTTGTTTTTTTGTTTGTTTGTTTGTTTTGTTTTGCAAGCAGCAAGACTCTTTAAAAAAAATGAATACCCCCAAAATGGGGTTAGTGATTAGAGAAAATGTTTTACATTTTCTGCACGTATAGATTTGTGATGCAGAAAGCCCAAACCTAACTTTTACTTTCTGAAACAGTTTAGTAGCAGTTTTGATTACCTGAGTGAACCGTTAGTGATTGATAAACATAATTCTCAAAAATAAGACTCGTTTGCACACAGCGTAAAGGTACGGGGTGACATACATGACGAGGTGGAGCCGTGGCTCGGTTCAAGGTTGTGTTGGGTGTGTAAACCCAGAATGCTTCAAAGATAATCCAAGCCATCTTCTCATAACTGGATCTACTCATGCAGTGCTAAATTCTGAGGCCTAAGATATTGTTTGACGTCAGAAACATTTGTCAGCCTGAATGAATTTCCATTAATTCTGTTATCTAAAAAATAGGTAAGTAAATGTAGTGTGAAAAACTTCTCTGTTAGGGTCCTATAGAATGGTTTTGTTTCATCTCAAGAGCTTCATCATTACAGGTCAACATTATGTGCATTTTGCAAGCAAATGAATAGAGTTTGCCTTATTTGTTTTTACTCACAACTGTTATTGTTAGCGACAATTAAAATTTGATATATAAACAATTATTCAACCAATGCACACCCATATATCTTTGAGTTATAAGGAACACTTCTTATTTCTGGTACTAAAAACACTCCATTAATGAAAATGCATATACCAAATATACATCCACAATTTTTATTTAGAGAATTCTTTTCAGATAATAGTCTTTTTTTATATGATGCCTTCTACTGGTGTTTGGAAATTCAGAAGAGTGTGTTCACTGTCAATAAATCAAAGCTTGTTGCTTGAAGATGACCCCTGCTACTTCCCCCCCCCCCCCTAATCTCAGTGTGATTGAATTGTATCCAAAAGAAAAAAAAAAACACAAACAACTCGTCTGTGGAAAACACGGAGACCTTGGACTCATTCTCGATGTTTTCTGTAACCTTCAAACTGCCGATGTTTCTTTCCCTTCGCTGGAACTCCCAATTACTATTCCTCAGCGGATCTCTGTTGTTTCTTTTAGCTATTCATAAGTCGCCTCATCCCCCCCACCTCCCCACAGGATCTGACCCGGGGGGTCACACCATCGCAGCAATCAATTCTGCTGAGTGACATTGCAGCTACTGTCATGTGTTTAAAAGTTAGTTTGTTTGCGTGTACAAACAAGGTTACCTTAGTTAGCTGAATTATTCGTCATAGATTTCCAATCGAGTTCATCAGTCATCCACACCTCATGTAGGCTGATGCATAATGAAACACAACCTGCTCCTGCTGTTCCGCCTTAACGCGAATGCACATCAGTGACAGAGTGATGCATGAAGGGCCTTTTGTCTCTGCGTCTCCGTGACTAAGCATTTAAAACTTCCTAGTTATGAAAGGTGTGACGTAGAAGGATCAAATTATTCATTTTAGTTGTGCTTAGGCTTGTAACTCAGAACGGTCGTTTGTTTCCGTAACTGAAACGGAGAAATATGCAAAAAGGTGTAAAAGGAAACCCACCCGAGAACACGGTTGATACTTGGCAAAGTGTGATGAATGCCAAAATTTAGGTAATTATACACAATGAGTTGGAAACCCACAATGACAAAGTCTGCAACTACAAATCTGAGTACCCAGTGAAGATTTATATGGAGCTTTATCCAGAATAAGTCAGAAAAAAAAAGACACTAGCCTGCCTTATATTAGTGAGCTGATGAACAGTTTCTGACTGCAGATCCCAAAATACTCGGGTGTACTTCACCTGTGGTCGGTACATACTTGAGGCGTACTCGAAGTGGACGTCCAACTAGTACCAACTAGCTCATCAAACTTATTAATATCCATTAGAATTGTAGGAAATAAAGGTATTTGTCACAAGTAAAGTAGGCAATCGGTACGCCTGACTACAAAATCCTAGCCATGCGCCAAAAGTGCACGCAGAATACATGCAGTATGCCTGAGAATGACGGAGCCTTGTGCGATTTTTGACCCCAACATGAATAAAAGCTTGTTATCAGGGAACCATTTTGGTAGATGATTATCCTGATAGTGTTGAGTCGGCATTACTGAAGGATTTTCTTGTGGTTTTTGATGGATTGTGGTAACCAGAGTAAAAAGTCATTCGATGTCAAAAAGTCATGTGATGCAAATAGTGGTTATATAAACCACAACCCATTGAGTAGTTAGAACTGCTCCATGTACTTGGGGAAATTCCCGCCACCAAAACTTATTTTGAAGATTGAAAAGGCAAATTCTGCCGACAGTCACAGCACTCTTTAAATTTCAACCGCGCTTTGTGTCTTATGATTGGCATCTGGTGTGATTGTGTGTACCGTGTTGTTTGTTCATAGCCTGTGGTTACTTGTTAATGTGCAGGTTGTCCTGCTTTCTTAAAGTTTTTGTTAGTTTCCCAAGCCATAGATCCGTTATTGGTGACAGCGGCTGACTGCAACTCAAAGCCAAATCCTTTAAACTCGGCCCTTAATGATCTGACACACGTCTCTGATTGACAAGCACGTCTGACTAACTTACGTTGTGCCTCCAAAGTAGGAGTCCAGCAAACTGATTTCACCAAGACACGGGCTACAGTATCCATTTTTGCTGCTTATCTCAGGATTGGCTGCTGCCAGCTTGCAAACAGCTTAAAGGAATAGTGGGCAGCGATACATGTAACTGGATATGTCTGCAGCATGCTAACAAAAACAGATGCTCAAAACAAGACACAACATGATTATGACAAGAACAGAGTCATCCATTTATCTCACGATGGCAATAATGAGAGCAATAATAATAATAATAAAAGTGTTGCCCTTTCCACTAAAGGACTGCTAATTATAAAAGTCGGAATTAGGACTATGAAAACTGAGCTGCACGGGAAAAAAATCCTAAACGAAAATGGAGGATCTTTTGATTTCAGCAGTGAACGCATCATGAGCAATCACCAGAACCTGATTCTGGTCCACTGTTGTCCTCCATAAAATTAATATATTTTAAGTTTAACTTGCTAGCAACACCAAACTGTCTTCTGTGTAAATTAACTTGAACCACAGTTTACGATCCAGTGGACCAACTCAAAGATAAAGTGTAATACCTCTCAGTCTTCACGTCTAAAGCAGCTCTCGTGTACCCCCGGTTTTAGTTAAAAACGTCGGCATATTCTTCGTTGCACAGTGTTGTTAAAATGAACAATAGCTTCAACTTAGTCCTTTCCACTGTGTGCAGAAACACACCATCACCAGCAAGTGTCAACGCTGATGTTCTTATTGCAACGGAAACCATGCCTTCCCTGGTGGCTCATTTAAACACACTTGGCCTTTCAGCCCCACTCACCTAATAGCTGTTGCCACATTGATCAGCCCCCATGCTGTCTGTCACCTCCTGTGCTCCAGCCCTAAGCGCTGATGAGCTCGGACAGACACCATCTCATGTGAGGCCTTTCTTGTAAGGTGCCATGATGCGTGACCTTTTGCACGATAGGGCCACAATTTGGTCCAACATGTAAATTAATTGGACGAAAGAGCAGGGAGCTCCCTTGGTCTTTAGTGTATATTTCTGTATTTTCCAGATGCTTTGGAGTTAAATTGGCAGAAAAAAAAAAAAAAAAAAAGATGCCCACATTTAGTTCATTTCCATAGCATGTTTTGTATTAAGCAGCTGAACGGTAAAACTTTTAAGGACAAACTGGCCGAAACGATTTCAATTTGCAGTCTCCTTAGAACTTTTGCTTTGCTAGATAGTATTTTCTGGAGGTTCTTTGCAATGGATTTGCACATTTGGATTCCTGTGAAGACTTTTTATTTCATTGATGTATGCTGAAATGCATTTCTTTACGTTTATATAAATTTAATACAAAACATCCATTTTAAAAATGCTAGCCTAGCTGATGTCCTACACTGCTTTCATCAGGGACTTACTCTTTAAATCCTCTGGTTATGCATGCCAAGCAATTGTCTTTATGCCAGTTACATGGCCGTGCCTCCCAGTCCATCACCATAAACAAGCAGCTAATGTAATTTCTATTACCAGACGACTGGAACTCCCCCACTACGCAAAGGACGGCGGCTGTGCATCGCGGCATTGCTCTCCTTTGGAAAGTCACATTACCACACGCGTATCTCCAAAGATTAGAGTCAGCAAGGTTTACCACTTTAATTACCAATCTGTAATAATGCCCTCAGTAAAACACATGACTGCTCTGATGCACAAGAGTTCACTGGTGGTGCTTTTCAAGGACACACCAGTTTGCTTTAGTCTTTCCAGCGTCATTGTACACTACCACCCTTCATTACATAAATGCAGTGATTCAGTTTTATTGGCTTATCAACACTTTTGTTGTGGGAAATAATTTTTCCCTAAGCTATTCCACCCCAACGCCATGCTCCAGTAATATATTAGGACTTTTGGTTCTCATGTTGGAGATTTATTTTTTACCTCCGATCATCCTAAGATGCGACAAGATTTGTTAAATGACAAGTATTATGCAAAATGTACTTTTTAAAGCTATTTATCATGTCAGGTATGTTTTCCCTCATCATAAGCATACAGTGTTGATTTGAGTCATGTTTTAGGAATTCACGAGTCTCCCGTGTTAACCCACATATTTGCCTAAAAAGTTCAACCTTGGAGCTTCAGCCCTTAGTTATTCTCCCTCCCTGCTTACAGATTACCTCTCCTCTGCACCTACACTACACAGCTCCTCTAGACTAGCAGCAGCAGCAATTAGCAAACACCTGGTGGAACTGCACACCTGCTGAGCTTGTCGTACAAACTACAACGGCCCTTTTATTGAGTCATACAGAATATATATGTAGCACTTTCATTACAAGTGAAAAATACATAACACCCCCACTTTAAAAAGATTCCAATAAGAAGAACAGATCAAGATAAAAATGACCAGTTGGAAGTGACCCAAACATTCATTATCGATGCTGAGTTGTGTTACTACACTATATTAATGAGCCTTCTTTGATTTTTCACTTTAGTTTATAGTAATATTTTTTATGAATAATATGGATTTTTCTTCAATAGCAGGTTCGGAAGTGATGCTGAATTGTGTTACTATCCTGGACTAATGAGACGTTACGGTTTTACTCCACTTTTTAAGATTATTTAATTTGCAGGTTATCCCGGAAGTAGAACGTAACAAATGGTACAAGTCATGTGGTAGGAAAGTCACTTAAACAGTTTCTATTGATTATAAGAGTCTCTAGAAACCATTAAATGCATTTCACTTATCTGAAATAACAATTAGTTTTCAGACTCAACTAATTTTATATCTGCAATACACATACTCGTACCATTTTGGTCCTTCCTCCTTCCTCCTTCTGCATTTATAAACAAAAATCTAATGGAACCAATTTTAATAAGAGAAAAATATAGCCTGAGCAAATCCCAACAACCGTTTTCAAATAATGAAAATAATTAAGAGAACAAGCTATTCAAACTAACCTGGCCTTGAGTGAATAAGTAAACCCACCCACTATTAATTCATGAATTAACTGTGATTAATCACAGTGAGACGTGAGGTCCGTACTGATAACTGCCAAACTGTTTCCATGGACATTAATTGTGCATTGATTGTGAGTGTTTGGGTCACCTGGAAGCTGTTGATTTTTTTTAAATACTTTCTTTACTTTGAAGGTAGAGTAAGGTAGAGTAGCATAAAACACCAGCTAATCTCCAATCTTAACTTCAATCAAAAAACAAATTTTTACCCCCAGCCACAACTCCAATAAATTAGTTCAGATGGAACATATTTATGCGTTAGAATTATATTGACACAAATTGATAATTGAGGCTTAAATATAATTGTTTACACCCTCTCTCTATTTAAACCAAGCCTGACACAACTTAAGCTTTGTTGCAAAGATGAATTAACAGTTTTTGCAAACCTGGAAGAGTACATCTCCTGCGGTTTTAACTCTATGCTAACTCTGGGAACAGAATACACATGCATGCCACACTTGCAAGATTATTTTTGTGAAAATGTGTTAAGAATCAGAATGTTCTTTCCATCACAGACAAACATCACTTTATATTCATCTGTCATTAAAAAAAAAACAACAACAAAAAAACAAAAACATTGAAGTTTGGTGCAATATGACAAAAAAATGGGATTGTCAAAAAATACCGGAATTCAAAAATGTTTTTAAAGATCCACGATCACTCCTACCCTTTTGAGATCTACGCGCGTATTTCCTCCTTGACATCTATTCAAGCCACCGCATGAATAGATGTCAAGAGATGTTATCACAAAGATTTCAGCCTTTCTGAAGCATCAAAAGCTTGCCGGAACATGTCTGAACACATGGTTGGTCAGGAGATACTTAGGCTCGCCGAGAGCTCGCTGACACCTTTGATCGAATATCTGTGTAATCAATCCGGAGGGGGCCGGCTCGCACTCTGAACATGCCTTGCATTCGAATTCCTACAGATAAAGAATTAGTGGCATGGACAAGTGGGGTATCAGGAGAGATCAATGCTGTGCATATGAAATTTTTACATGCTTGGTCCCTTTTTAACATCGTCTTTGAAAGTAAAAGTCTGTCATATCGGATGACGATGCTGAGATAGCGGCCTGCTTTATTAGATCAGTTTAATGGAGGAACACTGTGGGGTGAAGATCTTAGGGTTTAAATAGGCACGGAGAGCTTTATTACTCTGTCTGAAAGTGATTCTTAAGTGTGGACTCAAAAAAAAGAGAGAGAGAGGAAAAAAACAAAAGCTGAACAAATCAAAGGATGAATTAAGGATTAGTCAACTTTGAAATGTCAAAGCTTCCCTGTTTTCTGTCTCCAGGATGATAAGAACGCTCCGGCGTAACGTGAAAATCCACACGACACAAACACTTATTTGCTAAGACAAAGACAGCCAACAGCCATATATGTTTTTAGTCGTAATTACCAAGAAAAGACCCCTGCTTTAAGCACTGGTCAGGGCATGTTGCTCGATCAAAAACACTCATTTCAAAACAGCAGGAGAGTCATGTATCAGACTTCCAGCAGCAGCAGAGGCAGCAGCATCCACACTTTCAGGGCTCTTCAATCGAGTCTATCCAGTCACGTAAGGTGCGTGGGCGAGCGGAGGCTCTGCTTTCTACGTCTCCGCCGGCCTGTCGGTTTCATCAGCGGGTGCACCGCTCTGTTACTCGATATCCTCCTCCGGAGAAGACACCTGCTGTTTTCATCTTGAAATCTCATGTCGGCCTGTGATCAATCTCTCCCTGTCAAGCAAAAGCAATATTGATCCATAGATGTAGTATTTGGCTGTTTTGAGTGTGCTGGCTGCAATGCAGCTCGGGGTCCTTCTGTTGCCCAACGTTTGCATGTGTCTTTTATTACCGGAAGAAACGTAACATCAACAAGGGACTGACTGTGTTGAGCAGCCGGTTCCACCTCTGCACAGACGGCACTTGTTTAAAACCAAGAGAAAATGTTTGACTTTGGCTAAAGGCGAACTTCCTTAGACGTGCCACAACAAAGTAAAACTGATTAGATGAGAAGGAACCTAAAAGTGGGTGACTTTCCCGGCTAATGGCGCTGTCAGTGCCTAATCACGCTGTCAGCTTCCATTACCATGAAGGTAATTAGGTGCCTTATCTCTATTCTGCATCAACCAGAACTCAGAATCTGCCAAATTATTAGACTGGTACAATTAAACAAAGCTTGTAAAGAAAAGCTTGAGTGATTTGGAACAGTTTGCTACCAAGTGAGGAGGAACTAACTTATAATGGTTTGTGAATTTATTAAAAGCCATAATTATTATTGTTATTCTAATTGCGGCCATTAACAGAACATCACATTGACTGCAGAAATGATTCTCCAACTGTGACACTAGTTTCATTGGTTGTACTTGGTCTGCTGTCGTTGGTGTTCAGAAATGTATTTTCCAGTCTGTCGCATCAGTCAAGAAATCTCATGAAGAGTAAAAATAGGGAAAAGTATTACAACCCCCCACTAAGAAGTGAGGCGGGCCACAGAAAGCCACGAAGTAGCGAGGATGGAACTTAGAAAGTGTTTATTTTTTCTTCTTCTCTGTAATTCCAGCCTTGGATCTGGGAATGACAGGAAATAAAACCCAATCAGGTTGCAGTTCCAAACTAATGGGGTTTGCTAGTAGACGCTTACTGACCTACATGTTGTTGCACAATTCAGTGCGATGAATCATTCACAGCTCCTCATTCTGTTTGTTGATTAGTCTGATTTGTTGAAATTCAACAGGAGAAATCAACCTCATTGGGAGGAATCTCAGCTTGAACACTGACGGGAGATGAGAATTGCGTCGGAAGGCAATGGCCAGGCTAATGACTGACTGTAGCAGGCAGCAAGGTAAACCTGTGTATGAATTCATTATCCAAGATGCTAGACTTCTCAGTCACCTCTCCTTTTAAGCAGTCTTACCTGGATACTCTCCCACTTCCATAGTCATCCATAGCAGCTTCCTTTTCCCCTGCTATCACCTGCCTGGCCCGTCTCCGGCGCTCTCACACATCCAAACCAGGGTAAACACCTTGAGAATCACAAGTCGAGCAACGCCATTCTCCAATGACACACTCAGCTACTCGCCTCCGGAACCATCATGTCTCTCCTCAATACCATCTACCCTCTATCCATCTCCTGAGAAACTATATATATATATATATATATATATATATATATATATATATATAATTCC
>NW_006800096.1:1251819-1316068 GCF_000485575.1 Poecilia formosa
ATATAATTCCTTATTGCTCTCATACCAGCCTCTAAGCAATTGTAACTCTTCTCCTGTCCTCTCAGACACCACCTGCAACCTGAGATGAAAGTTATTGGACAGAAATGTGAACATCTCTCACACCTGTGGAAAAAAAAAAAAAAAAACCTCTTACCTTTAGCTAAGCTTGTCTCCTTTGTGATTTCTTCGCTGAAAATTAAGCACAATTGTGACAGAATGAGATCTCAGTACATAACCTTCATAAAAGACTACAACATTTCTTGCTATGGCTAAATTAATATATTTGTATTATATATTATATTATATATATGTATTATATATATATTATATTATATTGATATCATATGTGGCATTTGTTATCTAGCTTTTAATGCACAGCCCTGTATAAAGATGGAGAGAGAACACTGGTAAGCAATTTAAAGCACTAATGAATCTCAGACAACGATTTACTAATTAGTGTGTTTCTGATAACAAAATGTCTGAAATTATGGACAGAAGGTACCAATTTAGACATTTCTACCCATCCATCCATCCATCAGTCAATCAAAAAGAAAAAAAAAAAACATTGAAAAAAGTGTTGAATTGATTTCTGCTGAAAAGTACTTGTCTTACTGAATCAGTAGTTTGTGCTCGTCTTTCTTAATGTCAAATATAGGTTTCAAAATGTCTTACTGCTGGCGCCTCAGAGAAAAATCGCACTGTGTATTTGACCCTTCGTTTACTACTGTATGTAGGAGCAGCATGCAACCACATGGCAGTTTAATGTGAGTTGTCCTTTCCACAGTCAAGGGCAAAAAAACCTAACATGCATATCCTAAGGGTAAAAAGAGAATCCTGCAGATGTGCAGGGAGCATGCGATCCACATATAGAAATGTCCTTATGCAAGTTTAAAAGATCAGGACATCTTTACTGTAAGACAAAACCTCCTCATCCACACAGTCACACGTCCGCATTAACAGGGCCATTCAAAAGTACTCGTAGTCCTTGAAATATTTCATGTTTTGTCACGATATAGCCACAACCAAATATTTCTGGTAGGGAAAGAATACATCACTTTCACAAAAACGTTAGAAATATCTGGAAAATATAGCATTCATTCATTCATTCATTCATTCATTCATTCTCAACCCTTTTGTTCTGCTAATGTCTAAGAGTCTAGACATGTGTGAATTAATCTCGGTATAAATGCAACTGTTGGCTTCAGAGATTTGCTGGAAAACATTAGCGAACGGCGTCATACAGACCAAGGAACACATTTTTAGGTCTTAAAACAACACCTAAAGCTTTAAACGTCTCACAGAACAATGTGTCACAGATGCACACCATTCATCTAAACTACCAGGCCAGGCAAGGAGAGAATTATTGCCAAAGTGGAAGCTCTGGAGGAGCAACAAAGATCCAAATCCCAGGTGGGAAACTCTGACAAGCCACGTAGGAGAGAGAACATGTTTGGTGCTCTGGTCAGATGAGACTTGGGTTGAACCTTTAGGCCAACATTCATAGCTCAGTGTTTGCCCAAAAAACAACAAACACCCTAAACACATTTGTGTCACTGCTGGAACATCGCAGTGGCGGTGGCATGCTGTGTGTGTGTTTCCCTTTAGTAGTGACCTGGACGATGGTCAGAGCTAGTGGGACGATGGATGGAGGTAAAGACATTCTGGAAGAAAACCTGTTAGAAGTTGCAAAAAGTGTGGGCCTTGGGGCAGAGCGTTGCCTCACAGCTGGCCAGTTTGCCTAAATATGCTTTTCTGTATGCAGCTCTGTCTAAACATTTGAAGTAGATAGCAAATCTTAGTCCCAGTAGCAACATAGATGATTAGAAACCTTAATATTTTTGAGCTTTTAGCCAGACAATAACTACTCTGTCATTCTTCTAACTTTATCATATTTATACAATCATATCTTAATCTGTTTGCACATAGATATTTTTTTTATCAGTGCTGATCAAACAGCTGTTTCTGCTACTTTTTGCATCCATTGGTGATCTTTAGTTCTTCGTGAGGAAATTCCTCTTCCAAATCCCTAGAAAGCAAACACTGCTGCTACTTTTTGTAAGCGCACCGCCACTCGTGTGCTCTTATTAATCTCCGTAATTCCAACAGACATAAGAAGGGAAGCTGTCATTTGTGTGTCACACGAAGAAACGCTGGAGCAGTGGCTTATTGGTTCTGGTTGAATTATTCATTTGAAGCACAGGATTGCTGTTTGGCTATGCAGTCCGTGTCAATGACTGACTTGTAGCTGACGTGCCGGATGCCGGGAGCTTTTCGGTCATCGGAAAGTGAGAATGATCCATATTCTCCCGCTCCTAACTTTTCTTCATCAGCAGAAATGCTTCACTTTTCTTTTTTCCTTCTTTTTTTTTTTTTTTCCTGCCAGTGCAATTGATCCTGGCCTTGATCCAGCTTTGCTGTTTTCATCACCCACCATATTGCACAATAAAACATTTTCTCTATGGTCTGATATGTGCTGATGAATTGATCCCTTCTGCGGCAGCAACATAGCAGTACGTCACTATGATACATGTTTTGGTAGAACTGATTCTCTCAAATCGCCAAGGCTGAGGCAATTTATGGCTGCCGCCTGACAGTAACATATATCTAAAGGTTGTCTCGGCAGAGGAAAAGTTCTGGACAAGGTGAGTCTGTCATTGTCTTTGAAAGGGAACTTTGATTGGGTTCATTTCTTCTCAATGACTCCCATTTTCTAAAAGCATAAAGACCCATAAGGAGTCTTGGTATGAAATAAGTCGGAGTTTTATTGTTGCTCTTAGACTTCTCTTTGGTATTTATGGCAATCATTTTAGCCTTTATTATGAAGGGAACATAATTGAAGGTTTTAGTTAAATTAAATTTAACACCAATACTCCCTACAAAAGTAAACCCTTAACAAATCTTCAACGTTTTGCAGTTGATTTTGAGGGTTGCTGACGTGTTCAAGTTGTAAAGGTAACTTTTTTTTTTTTTTTACAAACAGAAAAAAATATTTTTCGAGAAATAGCTATGAATAATTTTATCAAACTTAGCTTATTCACATTACTGTCAAGTAGAAAGTTTAGTCTCTCTTCAGCTGGTTCTGACAGCGTTTTATGGATATATTTCCACTAATTTTTGATACACACACCAATTTATTATCTGGTTAATGAATTGTATGTCGGTGAATAATTTTAGCCACAAATGTCAATGATGTAACTGAACATTCAACCATTAGTGGACGGCTTTTATTCTACGGCAGATTGATTTGGCCATTCAAACAATTAGAAACACTTGTCCAGCCAATAATTTGTTTTATTCACATCCCTGTTTTTAGCACAGACGACACCAAAATCCATCCAATTTCTTGTCCAAACTGGCGGCAAATATTTTTGGCACCCTTTTGTCGACATAAACGTCTAATTCCATATCTTGACTAAACTGAGGAATGGCTGGGCCCTTAAGCCCGTCAATGATAATGCCAAATAAAATGTAATAGCCCCGGAGCTCATGATTCATGGTTTGATCCCTGCAGCTACATTAAACAAGCATTGATCGTCCTCGACGCCCACCCTAATCCTAATGCAAAAAATAAATACCGTGTAAATTCCCCCAGCAGATATCCCTCTGCTCTCTCGGAGGCCGTGCTGAGCGCGCGCAATCAATACAAGCTTTTTGGGTGTAAAATAACCTTTTGATGACCATCGAGGAAATGCAAGCTGCTTGGACCATTTCTCACACACCCTTATTGATTTCCCCATCTGTGCATTTTTTTTTTTTTTGTGCTTTTTTCATCCCCCTCTTTTCTCTCGCCCCGGCCTCCACTTTCTTCAGTCTTCCAGTGGAAAACCTCCTCTCTCAGCAGCACATGAGGAGCTTTGAGTTTAGCAGCAACGTGGCTGCGAGTTCAGGCCTGGGGGTGGCGAATCCTGCCCCACCTCGTTCTTATTTCCCCAGCGGCTTCAGAGGTTTGTTTGGCTGTTCCGCTCAAAAGAAGCCATCCTGCTGTGCTTACTCAGCTGAGTCCACTGAGTCATTTCTAGAGGTGTTGCTTTGTTTAGTCCTATAGGGAAGATGAAACAGAAAAGACTCTTGTTACCTTTTATTATTTACCTTATTTTACAGTTAGGGGATCTAAATGATTCTTCACCTCATAGTAAATGTTATTTTGTCATAATCTTAGGTTTTAGTAGACATCCTGCACCTTTTATGTACCAGCACAGCACTTATTCCACATTTTTGATCAAAGTTTAACAGAAAAACATCTACAGTTCCAATCAAAGGTTACATGAAATAATTGGAGATAATACATTTGAACCATTTGATCAAACTAGAATCATCGACATGATTCTAGTTTGATCATTTTTCTTGGAAAAAAAAAAAAATCGAAAGCCAACGAAATTGACTGGTCTTCAGGTCTACTCTACCCATTCCAAAACCAGTTTTGATATACATTTACAACCAACTGAGACACTCCATCAGATCCAAGCTGTAACCATGTGACCTAAACTGTCACCTCACGATTAAAGGACACAAATTGGGATGTTCAAGAACAACCCAGCAACCAGCCAGACTCTTCAAGTCATGAACTAAGATCTTCTAAAACAGTGGTGTCACTATTCACAGTTTGCCAAGTTATACTTCACCATAGAGCCTTGAAAGATGCTCCAAAATTGACACCTGTAAGCTTAACAGACATTCGTAGCTGCCCACATGAAAAACAACAACAACAAAACACTTCCCTTCTGGGTTTTGTTCAGACAAGACAAAGATTGATCTTTACTGGAGTCGAAGTAATAGTTTTAAGCCTAAAAATGTATCAAGCATGTAAGGATGTTAAACAATTATTTCATCCTGATAAACTTTGTATTCATTAAATTCAAAGTTAAAAAAAATAAAAAAATCTTAAAACTCGGATGAGCTGGAGAACACATGCTTGGGCTCCACTGTCCATGTTATGGTCAATATCCACCATCGACTGTACATGTGCAGAATCCGTGAACTTTGGTTTGAGATGAGCCAATGAAACCCTTGAGTGCTTTGTCTCCAGTGGTCGGATCGTCGGTTTCTTTAGTCTCTTCATGGCGCAGAATATCGTTGCTCGTGTTCCCTTCACCTTTCGCGGTGGTATTGATGACTTTCCTTGGCAGAGCCGCTCTCCTAGCGGCTGCTCGGAGACACCGCCATCGCTCTGCCCGTAACGAGCCTCTCTGAGTGAGACGGGAAGGTTCAGCCGGCAGGTAGTGGGGGTGGGGAGGCCTCGCGTGACGCTGAGGGGAAAACCCCTACAGTGACACAAGCTGTCTGTGTGGACACTTCATCTGACCTCATAAATGGAGTTTTATGAAATCCTAACCCTAGATCAGATTTTGTTGTTGTTGTTGTTTGTTTTTCCACCATTAAACCGGTGTTGTGAGCCTCAATGCCTGGTTGGTTATAATATTTAAGATATCAGAGTGAACCTTAAATAGCATGTCACTTTCTCTCCCACATTATAATTTCATGCCCTCTTGCCTCGGATCTCGTCGCGTCGTGCAGCGGCAAGCGATCGGTCTCAATTGTTGCTAATCAGCGAAAGCATCCCTACGATTTCTTAAGCGCAGCTGCACCTCTTCTTCTGCCCTCGCCTGCGCCCCTCCTCTGCCCCCCATCTTCTTCCTGCGTTTTCTCACAGCCCAGGTTTCTGGGCTGAGAAAAAGGCAATTAAGCTAATGCAGCATGGGTGTCATAAGGTTGTAGATATTTCAAGAGCGGAGCAATTTACCACTCAGAGAAAGAGGAGAGGGCTTGCATAAAACATCCCCGCTCTCGCACAGATTTATTATGCTTTTAGTTGTGTTATATGTGATACAATTAGCAGTAGGTGCCAGGACGGCTCGCAGCTCAAGGACGTGGTCATCGCCCGGCCATCTGTCATTAATTGCATTCCTGTGTTATGCAGGCAGGCGAGTGGGCAAGCCCAAAGGGGGAAGAGAGCTGGGCCGGGTGTCACATGGCACATCACACCACAGGTGTGGGCTGACCAGTCATGTCACTGTGCTTTAGTGCATGAAGAAAATGGGACACTGGACATGTCCTAGAAACAGCTTTTAGAGGTCTCTGGATGTTCGCCCAGTTGCAGCATGTTGCGTAATTTTGGAGGGATTTTTATTAAGGGAGATTAAGTTTTAATATGAAACTTTCAGAGGTGATACTTTATTGTGATGAATGTCTACAACAATTAGTAAGTAATGCCTTCGACCGAAACTCCATCGAGGGGCA
Organism: Poecilia formosa; assembly: GCF_000485575.1. NCBI lineage: Eukaryota > Metazoa > Chordata > Actinopteri > Cyprinodontiformes > Poeciliidae > Poecilia > Poecilia formosa. Next base: position 1,258,057 of record NW_006800096.1, read on the forward strand.
ATAAAAGCCGGCATGATTATAAATTAGTGTCTGGTTCGACTGAGCTTTTATTTCATTAAAGAGGGTGTGGAACTGCAGAGGGCAGCAATGATATGTACAAGGACAGCCCCCTATTGCCATGTTATCCATCCAAAGGGAGTGGGGGAAAGGCCAACTGCAGGATCTCCCGTTGTGCTTGTTGCTTGTACACGGCACCGGCAAGTATGACTTAGTATGTCTGAGGAGCAGCCAAACAGACTCTTAATCTACTCTTTTTAATCAAGAGTCCTGCTTATTTTATGGCCTCTAGTTTATGGGCTTTCTCCTAAATGCTGTCTGGTTGGTGGAAAAGCTAAGAAGAGAGAGCATGTGGTCTTATGTGTGCTGCTGCAGCAATGAGCTAGCTTCTTTTTAGACGATGCCACTGATGCAATGTTGGTCCACACACTCATCGTGGGTGTATCGGTTTGGACTTTCTGTAAAAAAAAAAAAAAAATAAAATTCCCAGGGTGAAATGATGACACAATAAACACCTGTAAACAATTTCAGAAATATCAAGTCGGTGCACAAGTTTCTACAATGTAAACGGGTTAAAAAAAAATCTACATAAAATACATGCATGTCAGATGAATATGACCCCCTAATATTTGGTAAAATCACCTTTGGCATCTTGCTAACAAACTACATACTTTTTTGAAGCACCCAGCGAGACTCTGACATGATTCTGGCATGGACAACATGGACAACCTGTTTTGGTGGGATTGCAGAATATAATTGGATTTGATTAATTTCCTCAGACAGATGTGGCGCTTTAGGCCTGTTGGGTTTAAGTTTTGGCTTTACTGTTAGCTTCCCAATTCTGAGTTGGTGTGTTGGTAAACTGAACAGAGCCAAAGCTCTGCCACAAAATTGGCGTAAAAACAAAGTTGAAACAAAATTTATCAGAATATCAAGTCTGCAATAAAGTGGACGTTAATGGAACACCAGTGTCATTGTCCAGTGTGAAGTAAGTTTATGGTAAAGAATTAATGAAAAGATGGTTAGCATGGAAAAGTCCCCTGCCAAAGAAAGACACCTTTAAGAGTAGCGGCTGCCTATGTGGATGAAAAAACGTTTGTTTGGATGAGTCAAAGATCGAGTTGCTTGGCCACAATGACCTAAGCAGACTCTACTCATCTTCATAATGTGATGCTGGTTCGCTGTCAGTTTCACTGTCAATCAGTGAAGAAGAATTAACTCCATGTTTTTTTTTTATTTTAACTTCAAATCAAACAAAGTTAGATGGTTGCAGTTGTGTGAGCAAATGCGGCAATATTTCCAACCACACATTAGACAGGAATGGATGAAGCCGGCCAATAATAGGCTTCTGGGAGATCTCCAACATCAACCCTCATTGAACATGTCAGGACTTTTATGGGCTTGTCAACCACAAACCCATAAAATACTTTAGAATAAAGCATCAAATCTGATATAAATGTAATCAAAAAGCCACATGATAGACATAACCGTTCTTTTGTGTTTTAAAAGAAAGAATGGATGCATCAGTAAAATGCAGCAAAGTATTATGACAGTCATGCTGAGTGTGACTGTATGTTCTGACTTCTGACTGGAACTCTATTCTCCTCTGTGCTTTTTTAACAGCCTGTTTCTGTGGCACGCTCTATCTGGAGCTGTGATAATGCGCTGTGAAGATTTAGAAGCAAGCGTGAAAATCTTAATTGGTCAGAAGAAAGAAAAAAAAAAAAACAGCGTAGTCCACACCAGGAAGTCTCTTTAGCCTCATATCCACTGTCATTTTCAGGAAGAATTGCTCTTAACAGACTTTTAGATGCAAAGTTAAAAACTTCTCAAAAGTAGGTGATGCATCTGTGACACCGCCTTGTGCTCTAGCTGGAATATCCACAATATCGGAAGTGCGAAAGTAACGAAAGCCTTAGAATATACCGGTTAAACAGTGCATTGCATGAAAATCTCGCATCCACACCCTCCAACTGTGTGTCACTTGGGTTTGCAAGCTTTAATAGGATTTGATCTAAATTTAGAAGGAGCACGTCTGACTTCCGTTTAGAAATCTGGATACCTGGGCAAATTGCTACTTTGCGTTGCTCTCTGACAGCGTGTCATGGCAAGAAAGACTCACTGCTGCCAAGAGGGACAACAAAGCGATGAGGTCTATTTTTGGGGTTAAGCAGGAGGGGAAATTGCACCCCGTCAAATGAACCCCCGCCATCCTCCGCACACACACATCGACTCGTCAGTGAAAGTGAGTAAAAAGCAAGATGGCACCCTGCTGCGCATTTGAAGGACAGGTGGGGAGATGAGTTCCTGACACACTTTGGCACGTGTGCGTAACATCGCTCATCTTGTCAGCATTTGACAGCGTTCATTTTAGGAGAGGGCTTCGACTTGACAGAGGAGCAGAGATGCAAATGATCATTTCCTGCTCGTCGGTTCCAAAAGTTGCCAGTGGATGCCTGACTTCTTTTGGAGGTAGGCCAAAAGCAACACTGAATGGCCCAACACTGGTCGCATAGAAAATCTGAAATCCTATTTTAACTCACTCCTCATCAACCGGAGAGGCCTTTTAATACGTTGTTGACTCTCAGAGTCCACCACAGCATTCTCGCCACGATTCAAGTGACATTCAAGTACAAACACGACATGTTTGTATGTCTTTTTTTTATTATTATTTTTAGAAGAAGAGCACGGGAAACAAAAGCGTGAGCATAGATCAATAGACACAGGCAGGATTTATTGATTGGCCAAGGCATGGCAGCCTGTGAAGGACCATCTGGCCTGTTCTGCATGGGCTTCCCATTTGCATTGCAGATTGCGAGGTAGACAGAGATTTTGGAATGTGAGGTGGCAAACTTCGCAGAGGAACAAGCTAAGCAGAAACAACAAAACAACGATAAACAGGACTAAATTAGAACCGGCAATTCTGTCGCCCGGCCATATTTATTCATGTTTTGATTGTCAGATGATAATCCGCGTGAAATATTAAGACTTTTTAAAAGGTCTACGAAATGCTACACAACCTTGAACGGAGAGGTAACAGTGGATCACATATTTGTGTGACGTGCTACTGCAGAGACTGGTAAAATAGCAATATTATATTGAAACAGAGGTGTTTAGTTTATAGACACCTCTGTTTATACCTGCTACTTGCCAACTCCAAAAAAAAAAAAGGCTTTGAACCACAAAACTGACATCTGTTTCTGTCGCCTCTGTGCCATCCTGGATGTTTTCTTTACAGCAAATGTTGCATAAACTTACAAGCCCCTCGTATCCCAGAACCTCAGACAGATACGGTGAATCAAGTCTCAGAATTTCACTCCAGTTGCCGTTAAGTCACGAAAACACTGCTGGGCCCTTCACACGTCTGATTAGATCATACTTATTTAACCACTTGGAGGCATTCAAAGCATCGAAATTGAATTCATAGATACTCGTCTGATTATTAAATATGGATTACATATATTAAACACAGTTTTTGGGTGCCAGATGCTGTGTAGAATATCTTTTATCTGTAGCAACAAGCCCTGATTCAGAGGGAAATTACAGTCTATGTAGGAGTAGAGCTCTGCCTAAATAAAATTTCCTCCAACTTGAAATTTCACTGGAAATCTGAGGTTCATTAACGACCTCAGATTATTTAGAGACCCTGGAAAATCACTGTCATGTACAAAATTGCTGCCATGTACATAAAAAGTAATGATAGCTGCAGAATTAAACCGTTTATTCCCACTTCTGACGTTTTACGTCCTATAAATCCATAGCAACTCTAGTTTCTTCCAGTAAAGTGGTTACTGTGGTGTTTCAAAGCAGAAAAAAAAAAACAGAAAATCAGAAATGCATTGCTTACAGTTTGTATTGCTAATTTTCCTTAGCCGGGTCGCCAAAGACAATGGTGAGCAAAAAACTCCACAGCTTTTGTGACCTCCAACTATAAAATGGTACAGATGAGTATTAACTCACACTCGTATTGTGGTAAAGACTTCAAGGGTAAATTAAGTTGGTTTTACACAATTTGCATCCTTTAAGGATGACAAGACATCCATTCTACCTAAGAACTGTCATCTTTTTAACACAGAAATCATAAACTTACAGGATTTCATTTTTCTCAGACTCGGTCGTTTCAACTCAGGATTTACATTGAACTCCTAACGTCATCATTCCCTTTTGAATGTAAAGACTTGTCTAACTTTTATAAACACATTTTTGACAGGAATGTATGTCACTATATATCTATCTATATCTATATATCTATATCTATCTCTCTCTCTCTCTCTCTCTCTCTCTCTCTATATATNATCTGTGATGTTGAGGAGGAGTAACAGAAACTGAAACTATAGGAACAAGTGGTGTCCTGCATTTTATTCTCCTTCATGTCTCATCCTCGGCGCCCGTGAGAGAACCCTCCTTCGCTGGAAGATGAAATGAAGCTTTACGTTTAAGGTCATTATTTGAAAAATAATATGGGAGTTTAATGCTAATTATGTTTTCGCAGTACTTGCATCCTTAGATCTACAGATCCTGTGAAGGCAAAATAACCTCGATTTCCTTACTGACTTCTGGATTAGAGCTAAATTTCTTGTTCACGCACGTGGTAGCTGCGCTGTGACGTAAAATGGGCATTAGCCAATGAAACGCGGCCCCTGTGGTAAGGTCCGTTGCTAGACCTGTTGTGGCTCAATATTGGTCCATATATAAGACGCACCGGATTATAAGGCGCACTGTCGGCTTTTGAGGAAATTGAAGGTTTTTAGGTGCGCCTTATAGTGCGGAAAATACGGTAATCAGATAGACTTAAATCTGGTCACACAAATCCTATTAAACTTAAAGTCTGACCTTTGTGTAAAAGTATCAAAAAGAAAGTCACTGTATGGGAGAAAAAAAATCATTTTCTCCAAGTCATTTAGGAAATATAGCAAATATATTTAAAAATGTTCTCTTTGTGTTTGAACATTTGAAATCTCAATTTGATATAGTAGGCATTATAACATGCTTTTTTCAGCATGTATCAGAAAATAAACACTGTTAAACGCTACAAAAGGATTGACGGTCCTAAACATGCAGCCAGAGCTACAATAAAATTGTTTAGCTTAAACTATATTTATGTGATAGAATGGCCCAGTAAAACTCCAGACTTGGGTCTAATTGAGAATCGTTGACACATCTTGAAACTGCTCCTCACGGACCCTTCAGATCCAGCCTGACTGAGCTGGAGCTGCATTACAAACAAGAATGAACAAAGGAGTCCAAGGAGAAGCAAACTTTCGTAATTACAAAGCTTCAACTCTCCAGTCATTCATATCCTCTGCTGAGCCATGTGGACCAAAAGGCCCGCAAAAAAACAACACAAAACTCCACGGCTCTTGTTTTACTATACACTTTTAAAATGCCAGCCACAACGTGGAACAGTGATCAATGTTTATGAACAAACATAAAGGAAAACTTAGTATACTGTCACAACCAGGCCATTATGCAATAAAAGTTAATGTCCATGAAGGAAGAGGGGTAAAAATGGGAACAATGCTTTCATTAGAGAGGAAAGTGCAGGTGCGTTGCTCACTTGCATTCACTGAATACTGCCTGCCTTTTAAGTTTCTGGTATAATCGTGACTGCAGCATAGCAACTTTAAGCGTATCAAACCGCGTAGCAGAAAGTGCTGCTGTTCACCACGCCGACGTCCAAGGAACGGATCTGTAGATTCACTTTGAGAGGAAGCCTGAATGCATGAATCTCTCCAAACCTGGCCACTGACTCAGAGCATACACAGGAAAAAAAAAAATCAATAGAAACAGTTGCCCCGGATTTCTCTTTGTCTTGGAAAATAATCACATACACACACACATGCATTTATATACACACACAAGTACAAGCCTTATCCTCATAGGTGGATCTCTTGCTCTCTGCCCGTGTTGGAGAACTCCAGTCTGGGGACAGGAGTAAATGGGAACAAGGAGCCGTGCACAAGGCCTGGAACATCTCTGCAATTTCATCCTCGTGCGGAAGAGTTGCAACATTCCCCCTCACATTGCTCAGCACTGGGAAGATAAATTTCATGCTCACAACTAAGCCATGATAAACTGTTTGTTTTTATTAAGCATTCTAAAAGGCCACTGTTGCTATGGTATAACATTAGATCTAGATTAAACGCAAGGATTTATCATTTACTGATTAAAAATATATCTATATAATATCACAACACTAAATAAACCTAAATGCTGTAACTCAGGCTGAAGACATGTTTTCCCCTTTTGTGATTAAATGCTTTATTTATGAGTCATTCGGGGCATCGTTTAGCACTAAAAGCAATACACAGAGATAATGGGAAAGTCCTGGTGGGTGGTCAGGGAACATAAATCTTGTTTTGACCTAAAAGCTTCTCTGTAATTCATATATATATTTATATTTATATATTTTGGTTTGTCTGAATGAGAACATGCACGTCTTTTGGGCTGCAGTTATTCAGCATGGGTGCATGAAATACTATTAACACTTTCACTTTCTCTTGTTTCAAGGTCTCAGAGATGGTATGTCTTTGCGTCAACAAAACTTGATAGGAGTTACTTTGCATAACGTATTTATTTATTTTTTTTGCAGATTACATAAAGCCCCACATCCCACGCTCCTCAACGCCGGCTCCAGACCACCTACTTGTTACCGCATGCTATCGGGAATGTTTCTTGGGAAAAAAAAGAGCAATTATTGAACACCTTCAGTGTGCAAGGTGTTGTAGCATTTAACGTTTCAGCTTGGTGTCTTTCGAACTTTGGTCCTTTTGAACTTTTTTTTTTTTTTTTTTTCCGGTCAAACTGGATATCTCTCTTTATGCGAAGGAAGAGGAACCGGCTGACCTCGGAAAAGGACAAACAGCGAGCTGCCGCCTGCCACAGACAGCAGATTACGCTTTATCGCATTTAAAGGACTGGGACCTTGAAATAATGCACATTTAATAAAATTACCTGCCAGTAGCGCAGGAAGGCGCACATCTTTTGAGTGTCACCTCATATCTGTCCTGACCCTTTGCTAAGCCACTTAGACTTTCTGCTTGGTGGAAAGTATTTTATCCTCCTAAACTTAATTTTCGTTTCATTTGGGGACCAAAGGTGAGCCAAAGCTTTCAGTCAAATTCAAAACAGTTCAGTTTTGCTCTCATCTTGAATCTTTTTGTGAGTTTCAAACGGTTCAGAGGGTATTACAATAAAACTGCAATAGACATAAATTTAACTGTTTGCAACTCCCAAGATGCTTTAAAGCTGCATGCTAATTTAACAAAAACACAATTTCTTCTTGTTTATCTGATATGTTTTACTGATGCACATTTACATTACTGTTCAGTTTATTCACTTAGGATCAACTTACAACAGTTGCGCATTAAATTAGCCAGTCATGAATTTACTTCCAGATTGTATTTTATACAGTAGAAGAAAGTACAAATTACATTAAGTCCTTCATTTATTGTTCACTGGAGAAACATTTGTCAAAGACTTTCCAGCCAGTCTTAGTTGTTACACTGTAGCAATGCAACTCTTGCATTAGTCTGGATTGTTTTAGGCAGTAGCCGATCAATCAACTCATATTTCTATTGTGTCTCTTAACAGAAAGCAAAGCTTGTTCTCTTTAAGTGAGTTCATCATCAGTGTGTGATCAAAATAGCTTGTAACTTGCTTTTAAATAGTGAAAAGGAAATTCTAACACTAGCGAAGCATATCTGTTGCAGCAATCATAGTTGATTTATTTTTAGTGGCTAAACTTAAAACATTCAAATCTAATCAAAGTAAAGTCATTTTGACTGAAACTATTGACTAAAACTTTTGCCATCATGTTAAGGAATACAGAATAAAATTTCACCCCGGTGGAAAATTGGGGTGTTGTATCTTAAACGTTTAAAGAGGATGCAGGACGTATGATTTTTCAGCAGGAATAACACCCAGTGAAGGGACGTCCTCCATCCTCCATCTGTCCAACGTGTCAAAAGAAAATCTGGGTTATACAAGATCACAGTAGGTAAAAGCAGAAACACAAAACCTCACCCAGGAATTTGGGATTCACATTACGTGCAACTGTTGTTAAGCTCTCTGTTCTCATTTTAAGACTTAAGCACTAGTTTATTGTCGGCCATTTTGGACAGCAATAAGACCAGAATACGTAACGCTGGGCACAAATCTCCGAGGTGAGTTAATGTAGTTGGTTTTGCCACAGGTAGAATTCCTTTCCTTTCCTTTTTTAAATGTATACCGGTACCGTCTCAACCTCATTTCCTGCTTCACGCCAGCTTCCTGCTGCTATTTTTAGTGAGTTTCACCGAGTAGCTCGTGGCTGTGTATAAAAGATAACATCCTCACTCTTAATCCTGTCTGCAGAGCTCTGGTTTATTTTCTCATCCTGTTAAAACACCCCTCTCCCCGCTCCTCAGTAAACAGGACAGAAAAAGATAAGTACTGTCCATGCCACTCCCTTTATTGTCAAAAGGAATGACGTCCGCAGCTTTGTTGAACCAGTTGTCTTGCCAATCGGCGAAGTCGTGCTGTTCTGACTCATGGCAGAGGACACTTTAGCATCGCAGCGGCATTAACAGTCGCAAAACATACCAGCAGTCCTTTTATACATCTCTTTTTAGATGCTTCTGTGACTCATCGGTGAATTGTGTCCGATGTTAATTTCTTTTCCAATGTCCTTGGAGGCTCCCACTCCGTGCTGTCAATATTTTTTTGTCCAAGCTGTTTGCTGGTTTTTAGGGGGCCCGGCTCCTAATAATTTTAATCGTCTCTGTCGGTAATGATCTCTATTAGCGCCGCCATTATCGCACGCGTGCTCGCGCTATAAAGCTCAGCGATGACGACTCATCATGGTTAATATCAATACCTTTAAAAGCGTAAAGGCTCTGAGGTGGAAATTGAAACGGAGATGCAGGAGACAGACTCGCAGAGGGGAAGGGAAAGGGAAAGGGAAAGAGATGTTCTGAAGCACTGCAGCAGAGTGAACGCGTATCCAATCTGACACCTGGAACTCCAGGCTAATGTCTTGATAGGCCATAAGTGGATCATTGCTGCCCCTTAGAAAATCTTCCCTCAGTGCGAGATAGAAAGAAAAAGAGCTGAACAATACTTATGCCTTTTAGCTGAACTGTGCGCCTTGTTCTCTTACTGTTCCTGGATTTTTTCCTTTTTTTTTTTTCCACTCTCTGCAGCCTTATTGATTTCAGATCAGGGCTGTTTTATGTTTTTCCTGCATCTCGTGCACAGTTACTGTGAGATATACCTCTCAATGCGGCGCGTGATTCCAGCTCACCGAGCCCCAGGGCTGTTTATAGTCCACTGCTGCATGGGTTCAAATGTCAACTTGGATTTCTCAATGCTGAGCTGCGCAACGATGTGACCTGGGTGACTTTTGCTTTGTCATAACGGAAAGGAGGGTCCGTACATGCGAATTGTCCTATGTGATACGCTAGCAATGCATTTGACCCTTTTTCCCTCTTGTTAAAAACAAACCCACTCTGACGCAGCTTTCTCTTTGTTTCTCTGTTGAGATTTCAGCCATATTCTTTGTTTGTACCACTACAGTAATTCTCTCAAACACCGGAAACTGTTTTAATTGCAGCCTTTACCCATAAATTGTGATCCTAATGGCAAACAACTACTGTCTATTTTTCCAAATGGAATAAATGTTAAATGAATGTTAAAATGTCTTTAAGAATCTAGTTCTACTGTGTAGAGATACACAGTTATGATTTTTGAAACAATACGTTTAAAAAGTAGTTAAAGAAAAGTTTTTGTACCACTGTGTACATGTGAGTAAAGTACTTTCCTATCACCCACAAGTAAACAAAGAAAGTTTTGCTTAGGCACTTGATGATGAAACAGTATTTCAAAGCTAAAAAACATAAACCAACTGTTGCTGTAAATAAAGGTTTTTTGTTTTTTACATAAAACACTCTCAAAGTGCTCAAAAAATACTTGTTTGGCTTGTTTGCTTAGAAGCTGGTTTTCAGTTCGTCTTCATATGAAATTTACATTGAGAGGACTGGAATGTGATTGGCTTACACGCCTGCAGTGTCGCAATCAGCGTTGGCACTGATAGGCCACGGCTGTAGGCGGGACTTATATCACCGATGGTAGTCTGATGCAATTATTTGAAATAGGTCAGTCAAGAGAGGAGAAGCTGGTGCCTGTTTTGCCTCGACGGTTTTCAGAAATCTGTCTTTTAGTGGCGACGTTCTGAAAGAAGCGTGTGCATGTGAGTTGTAAAAGCGCAGCTGACGCTTATCGGGGGAAGCTGCACGTGAAGAAGTTTGACTGATAAGGTGATGTCAAGCGAATACTGATTTCAGCAGCAAATGCCTCATGTTTAGCCTCAGAGAGTTTACACATCACTTGTATGTTTATCTGTCCTTTCAGATAAATGGCTTTAAAGTGGTTTCGGTCTTGGCAGATATTTCATTCTGTGTGATGAAGTAAAACAAACAAAAAAAAATAGTATTGAATTACCAAAATAACTTGATTTCTAAAAATGAACTTCTATAATGCACTAAGACATGTTGATGTACCGTCAGATGCTGTCATGACGTGTTAACTGGACAAACTCAGGAAGGCACAACACAATATGAGAGAACTGTAAAGAAAAAAATCAAGCATTTATGTATGTTAATATTATTAACTCGGGGATGACGACAATTGTTTATCCTTCCACTCAACTTTCAATTAAATTTAATGCAGTGCAATTATTTCTGAATAACCTTTCTGCATCTACTTTTAGAAAATAAAATAACTTTTTTGAGTATATCCCAATTTAATGAAATGCATCTTTTTGTCTCCTGGAGTTAAAACCGAAAAAGTTTCTGGCTTTCTTTACTGCTTATAGTCTAATAACTCAGAAAAAAACAAAAGGTTAAAGACCAGAAAATTTTCTTCTTCTTTCTCTTCATGAAACTAAACAGGGTGATGATAAAGTGGGTTGCAAATGGCTTCCTTAATGTATACTTTCACATAGAAAATGTTTACCAATAGATCATTTAGGAAATGGTAACCATCCCTTTTGGCAATCGCAGCAATAATCACATGCAGGAGGCCAGAGTCGGCAATGCATTCAGCACTGCAAGTCAACAATTACCGGGCGGCTGGTGGAAATGACGGGGTAGACGTCAGCCGATCCCGTGTTCCCACTCAGCGCGATTGATGAGTTCATTTATCTCTCCCCTGCTCGTCTTCTGGCTTTTCGCCCCTCTGTTGCTATAAAAATGAATAGCCTTCGTAGAATGGAGAAATCATATGCTGAAAAAAAAAAAAAAAGCGCCTTTACAATACCACTGAGGCATATTTATTTCATCTTAAAGGGGGGGACGTTTGAGGTCACCCTCCAGTCCTTCCCCAGTGACATTTTCCGACGTGACATTCTGTGACATTTCCAGTTAAATATTGCTGATATTCCTGCGGAGGAATTAAAAGCATGTCTAAAAGGGAGGCCGACATTAAAGCCGTTTCTCTCCCTTTCTGTCTTCCTCCCTCTCTCCCACCGCTCAGTCTCTTTATCCCAAACATTCGGTTTCCCTTCTCTCCGTGCAGCAACGCGGGCTTACACACACACACACACACACACACACACACACACACACACTACCTTCTAAGTGTGTTTGACTCGCATCCCCAGGTATTAGAGCAAGTCTGTCTAATCCAGAGGGATTACTAAAAATTCTATCATGTGGAAAATATGGGAGACAGACACAAAGTGTCTGACTGAGGAAACTTGTGGTGTTTTTTTTTTTTTTTTGGCAAACATTCAAAGATTTAGACGCGGCAACATGACAGGAAGCAGTCATGCAAGAGGGGAAATGGCTTTACCTTCTACGTATGTCCTACATATCGGCGGATTGGATTTTGAAAATTCTCTCACTTCTGCTAAAGAGCGTCTGTGCCTTCATGTCGACAAGAATTACTAAACACCGAACACGAGCCAATATACGCAGTTTTATAGAGCAGATCTGTTTTTGTTGACGATATCTTTCACTAGACCTACGTCTTGGAATAATTCACAATAGTTATCGTGCTCTACTTGTCTAAAAAGCTGTCAATTGATGCATTGTAAATATTCAAGTTATTCATTTTACCTCCGTTCACACAAGTAGTTTTATTGAGGTGAAAATCTCTTTTTTTTTACAAGGCAGACTTGGCGAGGGGAGCAACATTACAGTATATTAAAATGCAAGATGTAAAACATGAAGCCAGGATGAAATATGAGACGGTGAGACAGTTGGACCTCAGCAGTACTCGAAAAGAATTGCTACCATCATCCTTAACTTCTGTCTTTATGAGTTTAAGCTTACGAAATAAGATTTTGTGGCTTGCATATTTAGTTAAACAACTTGGTCAAAGATAAATCTTTCATGAGGATTTTCCGTCAGAAGTATTTATGATAAATACGCAACCTGCTGCGCTGCAGATGGCCGTTTGGACCTCCACGATGCCCCATAATAACTGACTAAAAATGTTAAATAACTAACTAATCCTTTTAAATATCAATGTAGTAACAAATGGAGCTTTTAGCCATTTTTCAGTTTTTCCATTGAATTGTTTCATTGAATTTCCACAACAGGACGAGACCCAATGACATAGCAAAACTGTTTTTGTCCCAAATATCAACATCCCATTAAAGAAACCACATCCATCATCTTTTTTGGCAGTTTTTTTTTTATTTATTTATTTTGAAAACCCCAAAATAGAAATAAAAGGTTGTTCTTTAAAAAAAATCACGACAAATTTCCTGTACTATACATGTATTGAAAAACATAAGCTGTCTGTTTTCAAGAGGCCATAACTCTTGTTGTTCTAAACAAATTTTATTTATCTGGACTGGACGCAAAAATGACTTTATGGATGGTAAACGTTGACAGGCCGCTTCCCTAATCTATATGAGTAATAATTAAAAAGTTCTCAGCAACTGAAACCAAGACCAGTGGCGCAGGACAAAGGACCAGAGATTATTTTTCCCGCACGCACATGTGGACGGAAAGAGTTTTGGAAAAAATCTCCAAATATCACTGTCAGAGACCTGCAGAAGGAGCGGCGTATTGCAGCTATTTACTCTCTGTAATCATTTCTTTTAAAATGCACGAGAAGCAAAGATAACTTCTGCACCCACCTGTAGAGACGACCATTTTGTGCCCTGGCTGCTCCCCAAGTATTAATCATTCATCACGAACTGGGTTTTCACTTTGGACGTTGGAGCGCACCGAGGCAGGCCTTTTAACATTTGAACAGAACCGCAGAATCAGATTTGCAGCGAGGGATGGTGATTGATTGTAATCAAAATGTAAAGTAAGGCTAAGCTGTCTCACTAATGGATTTAATAGTTTATTCGACTGGAGGGGTGAATCACTCTTACGGTATTGACCGCGGGATCCTGACGGATTACGGACGGGCCCAGAGGTCGCAGGGGCAGGTGGGTGTGCTGTGCTCCAACAAAACCGCTGCGCGGATAAAGTGGTGGGTTCTAAGCAGTTTAGCAAATTAATTGGGAATTAATCTTTCTCTAAATGAGAGCCTAAGACGAGCAGATCCTCTTGTTTTAATTCCTCTATTTGCCCAAGACTACCATCAACGGTGGTATGCTCAGTTCTTCAAAACAAAAACTTAGGGATGTGTTTTTGGCTGAAGTTACGAGAAGAGGAATATTTGGCTTTGAAGCACAAGCGTGTGATTGAAAGCGTTCAGAATAGTGCCTCGCCATCAAGCTGATGCGCACGTTCTCCATTCAGGTTCCACTGTGAGCATCTTCCTGGAGGATAATGCAGGATCAAGAGCGATGTTGGCGTAATGAGCGCGGTGGTAATACGGGGCCTCGATGGAGCACGAGCGATAATTTCTTCTGCTGTTTGTGTCGAAGCCAATCAAACTGAAAAGATAAAACATCACAAAAAAAACCCCCAAAAACATCTGTTCAATAGAATTAAGAATAAGAGGGCTTTGTTTATCATACTTGGCATTGGTTCGTAGGCCAGTGGTACTGTCACAGTAAATGGAGGTAAACTATTGACCCGTCTCTCCCCGAGACTCTTGTACACTCGGTTGGCTCTTTGCTTCTGCTTTTTTATTGCGGCAATAAACGGGCCGATCCGTTTGTTCTAATTCAGGGGATCTGACTGAGACTCTAATCAATTACAGTCATTATCCGGGCAGCTGATGGGTTTGTGGTCAGACAAACACCTTGTGGAGGAGCTGGGCAGGCTGACGGCACCACAAGCCCCAACCGGAAACACGTGACCTGTGCAGCTGGCCATTTGCAAACAAAGTATAGTTCCAGTACAAACACACACACACGCGCACACACACACACACACACACACACACACAGACAAACCAGAAAAATCTGACTGAATAATGCAAGATGGTCCCATTGTATTCAGTTAATTAGCTGTTTTCATTATTTAAGGAGCCTTTGTTTGACTGGTTGACTTAATTCCTACACTGACAATTTGAAAGATGTGAAACTTGCACCGCTTTCTCTAAGAACGTGTACAATTAATGGCTACCCATTTGATTCCATGTGCTTTCCATAATATTCTAAAACAAACCTTTTAGAATATTACGTGCATTTCCCATCTTAGGTCTCAGATGAGATGTGTTCGTTGGTTTTTGTTTTGCTTAGTTCTTGTCAGGACAAGAACTGGTCTTTAGGCAAGTCTGAGTCGAAACTAAAGGCTTTAAGTGGCAAGTCAAGGCTAAAGTGTTCAAAGGCCACATCTAGTAAGTCAACTCTTTAGTTTTTAACAACTGTAATTAATGTCCCTGCTCTAGACATGTGGCCAGAAGCACTGCATCGCCGCAGGCTAGGAATTGAAAACACTACCTTTCTGTCCTACGGCCTAATTAACTCATTTAGAGTTCGAGTCTTTCAGCTCTAAATCTTTGAAGTCTGAAGTCGCTTTTGCAACTTGAGCAAAACCTGGGTCCAAGTCTGCGGCTCAAATCACAATTCATGCAATTGGTACAATTAGCAGTTAAGTTACTAAAGAGCCCACATCAATGGTGCAAAACTAAATGTATAAAAATATAACAATATAGAGTAAATGCTGTTTTAGTTGAAGTATGTACAATTGATCTGATTATGTTGTGAAACATTTTAAATATTTGTGTTTAAAAATCTTATGTACTTAACTACTGAAAAACTGTGGTAAGGTCAGTCAATGTTGTCATACAGAGAATCGCATATACCTGATTCTGGATTCTAATAGTTTATACTTTTTTTAAACAAAGGTACTCAAACCTTTATATTTTAGGCTTACTTAGGCACAGGGAGGCTCTGTTTCTCTTTTGTGTATCATATCATCATGCAGGGGGGGTTGCAAGATGAAAAGAGCCCAAATGCATTATTCATGAAAACGGCAGGTTTGAAAACAAAAAGTTTAATTACTTCCTAACAAAAAGGAAAAAGTCAGAGTGCTGAAGATAATCAAAAAAGCAAAGTTCACATAAGTTCAACAGGGACAGAGCGGGAACAAAAACAAACGCAGACGAAAACAAAACGCACACAGAGCCGGCAGAAAGCAAAGGAAAACCAGAGAGAACAAGCCGTGCATCTGGCTTCAGATGCACGGCTTACAGTAACCGTAAGCTGTGGGTCAGCGACTGACGACCAGCGGCAGAACTCACGAGGAAGAACAAGAAACAAGAGAACAACACAAAGAATTATAGGAAACTGCAAAACATTGTGACCAAATAAGAAACAAAACAAAAAACAAGACAATACCAGCTTTCTGTTTTGATACATGATGCATTAGCGTTGAGGTTTCAGCTCCATGTTACTTTATTTCTTTATATTGCATCAATATGTTGCGCTCAGACATTACTTTTTCATCCCATCCTATCCAGTCTAGTTCCTGTGTACCGACTTTAAGATAAGCTGATATACATACCCGCAGCTCTCAGGTGCATGGCGACCAGTTAAAATCCAACCACATGAAACGTACCTAAATTGCAAGTATAAGGTCTGATATACTTATTGCAGAATCTGCATGAGTTTTTCTTCCTTGCTTGTATCCGACCCTGTTGTTTGTAGATTACTTGCGAGAAAAGATTTCAAAATAGCTGGTCACCTTTTAGCTCTCCAGATACCGTTTTTGTTTTAGTTGTTGCCACTTCTTGGTGTGGCACCAGCATGGCAAGTGGCAAGATAAATTTGAGACAGAGTCATGGAGATCAGCAGACATTTGCCTTGCCTGAATGCCAAATTCTCTTACCTTTCCCATTTTGAAGAGGGGCTAACAGAAATGGGTCTCGTGTCACATCATGTTTATCCCCTTGGTAAAGAAGAAACAAAGAATGGCTGTCTAAATGTCCCTGAATATTCTGACCAATTTTTTTATTTTTTTAAGTAAAATATAAATTAGGAATCGCTTTAGGACAATGATTTTACCAGAGTTTTGTGGGTGCCTTTGTTTAAAAAAAAAACAAACAAAAGTATACATTTCTCAATAAAGGACTGTCTTCTGTTAATTTACTGAAGTCTATATTTTCCAGCAGCATTGTATATGTTCGGTGAATGATTAATTTATTTCTAAGCTTTTAAGTCATTTTCACCACTGTATCCGACAGCATACAATATCTATATTGCCAAAGCGATTGATCTTTTACAGGTTTTAATGTCTCTTCCGCCTGAAAAATGAAGAACACCATTAGACACGGAGGCAACAGTGAGACTCCTGGTCTGGGAAAGCGTCTGCTGCTCACTGCACTCTGCGAACCATTAGCTCTGATGGCACTTCTTCTACATGTTGGAAATTCACTGTCGGAAAGGCCTGGATGCCTGTGGAACTTAAGCAAAAGGGCTTTGGACGTGTAGATTGTGCAGTTACTTTGGGAAACAAACAAAGGGTGCAGAGTTCAGGACAATACACAGTGTTAATTTGTCCAGAAAGTTCTGCTTTGGTCTCTTCTGAGCAAAGTAACTTTTCTGTGTCCTCTGCAGTTTGTAGCAAACTTGCTATGACCTTCTTCCATCAGGTCTTTCTTCTTGTGACACTTCCTCTGAGGTCTTAAAGGAACAGCTGTCTGCTGTGGTTCTTGTTCCTCATTATGCAGTTGGGTTTTTTTCACTGAAGTTTTCTAACAAACCTCTGGATTTATTTTGAAATTAAATCACACCAGTGGACACAATTTAATATTTATTTAATATATCTTGATGTATTAAGTAAAGGGGGCAAAAACAAAAATGCTTTCCACACTTCAGACTTTTGTTTTTAAAATAATGAATAGCTTTTCCTTCTACTTGAGAACTGTCCATCACTTAGTGGTTTTCCACGACGAAACTGTAGCGAATTACTGTTAGGTTTGTGGTTCTGACATGACAAAATGTACAAGTTTTGAAAAAGTTTTGTCGGCTGCAGTAACGCCGTGTTACTAGGACTGGGTAATAATATCGATTTTACGATGTATATCGATATTTTCTTTCCTAGAAAAAAATTGATATTCATCCGCAAGTATCGTAACATCCAACTGTCACCTTGCTCACTCACTGCTTGCTTCGCCCGGAGAGGGATTAGGTCATCAGGCTTAGAGTGATTCCTTCAGATGTTAAGTGTCAAAGTTAAAAAGGTATCAAACAATTCAGAGCAGGCTACTCGGTGCACTTTATTTACTTTACAAATGCATGTAAGCTACAGTTTGCACTGTTCCAATTAAAAGAAACATGTTTTCTCACCACTTCTTTGATTCATTTTGTCCAGCTGTCGACTTTAAGTCTGTGTCCATGTCCAACCAGAGCCAGATATTGTGTAGTTGGTGCTTTTAATCAGTTTTCAGTTAAAATAATTCAGTCCAACTCTATAACAGTCACAAAATGTCACCAAAATCACTCTGTCCCTCTAAAATCTTTCAGAAAATTGCAAAAGTGTATTGAATTGTATCGCAAAATATATCGTATTGTGAGCAGAATATCATGCATCATATCGTGAGATTATTGTGTCACTACAGCCCTACATGTTACTAGTCATGCCTCGCGCTGCATTAAAACTCTAGATTGCTTCTTCAAAACGCGATTTCCTCCATATGTTTGAGAAGTTATTCCCGCCTACACATCCTGTCCTTACCATCAGAGACGAGTTCCACCGAGCCGCTTAAAGCTTTCAGCATTGACAGTAATATATGGTACCTACGCTTGTCAAAGTATATGCATTTGTAATCACACTTTCATTCTCCTGTTCGTCTAAAAGACCTCGAGAACACGTCGTCTTTCCCGTTTTGGGATAATGCACATTTTTATCTGTTAGTCGAGTAAAAGTGATGATTTCAGACTAAATGGTTGACGGTACTTGCATTTCTTGGGTGGAAAAACCTCAGTTATCAATGCCAAATTAACCTTTCTCATCTGAGAGATATTTCCCGCTCAGATTTGTAGCCCCACCCTCCCCCACCCCCCACCTTGCTCATCCTTTGTGCATTAAACCACAAATGCCGCCATTTGCACTCATCCACAGAGTTCTTCTTGTTGACAGAGCTATTAGTCTGAGAGATGCCACAAAATTCATCATAGTCACCCTGCGGTTATTTTACAAATTCATCATTTCATTACTTTCCCCTCTGAGGGTGGTAGCAGGGAGGGGTGTCAGTGGAGAAGAAGTGTTTGTGATAACATCAAAATCCCTGAAGGCAAAACAAGACATCGCGGCGCAGATAGGGCGCGGGGAGAGGAATCTAAACTCTGGCGAGTGCTAAAGTAAGAAGAGCCGAAATTAATATGTAAATTGACGAGTGGTTGGTTGGAGGACATAAAAAGGATTTCATTATGTCTCGATCAGAAAGCCATTTATCTCAAGGCTCTCAATAATTCGGGGCTCCTAATCTGCCGGACAGATAATTAATATCTGCTTATTGAGTAAATGAAAGTCATTACCTTGATTTCCTTGAGATAATTTATCTGTCTCATTGTCACACCGAGGACGTTTTCCACTTTACCGCAACTGGCATTAACCAAACGCTCAACAAAAAGCGTATGGGCCTGATTTACTTTGACAAAGCAGAGCAGAGCAGCTTTCAAACAATACATTAAATGAATTGATATCCGCGACGGGTTCTTCTGAGCAAGCGTCAAAATGATCATCTTCTTCAGTTTTTAAGTTGTCCTCAACACTCCGGAAAGTACAAAGATCAAACATAAACACAATTCACAAAGATAAGCCATAACAGAAGATTTCCATACAAGAGTCTTTTTCTAGAACCATGGATTGTTTTTTTTAGAGACAATTCGGTTTCCTCTTAGTTTCCAACTCATCTGCCAGGCTAAAAATAGAATATCAGGGCAGAAATGCATCTACCCAGATATTCATTTTGAAAATAATCGGAACCTGGTCGGTGCTTTCATGAACCTTGGTCCCCTGGATTTCTTAAGATGAGTTTCCAGTGCAGTAGACATTTTATGGGGCTGTTTTATATTTCTTTCTACCATTTTTACTACAGTAACCAACGACCAGGCGAAAATTAAAAAAAAAAAAACGCTTTTTGGTGGCAGGGTGCTAAACATTTCTTACTGGTTGAAAATCTCGCAACAGTTTCTGTTAGCTTCCAGTTTAAACTCCTTTTTTTATTTTGCCTTTAACCTTTAAAAACTGGAGCACAGGCACCTGATTATATTTATAGAAATTGTGTGCCAGACATTACAAAAGCTTGCTAAGATGCAGAGCAGATAACTAACTTTTTGGGTCAAAGAGCTCCTGATGTTTCTTTCAGTCAATTTTTTTTTTTTTACATCTCAAACAGTGAAATACATACAGTACAAGCCAGTAGAGAAACAACCTGTTTTCATGAGTTAAAAAGTGGTTGGTCTTCAAGAATTCCCACACACAAAGCATTGCAAAGATTGTTTAAATATGCACAAAAAATGTTTTTGTTTAGCTCCCCGTCTCATCACAGATTTGACTCAGGACAGCACTTTGACTCTCCATCCTGCTGGGAAACAATGACGGGTGAGCAGATTCTGCATCGCTTTTCACCCAGGTGGACACATTCAGCTCCTTGACCGAAAGCCTCGTAAGACTCCGGCCAGGTGCTTTGGCTCGTCTTCCCCCCTTGTCGTCTGGCTCAGCAGGTGGACTGCAGTCGGTGCTCTGTAACAGAGGTTGTCCGTCTGCCCGGCGGAGCTCTGAGTGGAAACAAAAGCAGTGGGGCTTCTCCCGTAATGGGCTGAGACATTACCACAAGATTGTGCTATTGACGCTGTTGTTCACACTCGCGCGCAAAGCCAAGCAAACTTACAGCTGACGGCTGTCGGGGCTGCGTGGGATGCATCATGCCTCAGGCTAAAACTCAAAACTGCTCATACAGTTGCTATGTGTCGTAGCTGCTGCTTGTGGCCTGTTTTTAAATGGAACATGGTGACAAAGACTCGTTGACTCGGTTATGCTGCCAAGCAAACCTCCAGTGCCTCCTGCATTTGTTGTTACTAGACCTTTCAATCAATCCAAGTTCCTCTGTATTCCTCAAAGTGTTTTACAACATGAAACATCAAAAACAAAAATACGTAATAAACACGTCATTTAGTCAGCAGCTGTAAAAACCAGTAGCAGACATTGCATTTTGTCAAGTGCTATCATTAGATTCATAAATACACATAAGATGTGTGTATATTAACCAACCAGAAGACCTGAGAGGCCTGGAAAGTTGATACAAAAAAAAGCAGATCTTTAATGTATTGTGGTAATTTATAAACGGTATTTTAAAGTCTATTCTATCTTTTTCTATAGTAGGTTGTTTCCTAAAAGAGAGATAAACTTTGGAGCGACTAGTCAGAAAAAAAAAACTACCCAACCAGATGTAGCATTTCTTGTTTTTCATTTGTAAAGAGTAGTTGAAATTGCAATGATTTAGCAGGTGATTGGGCCCAAGATGCAGACGGAAACGGAGGCAGAAAAATCAGTAACGAAAATCTGAATAATCATCTTAGGACAGGAACTTAGAATATCTAGTTCCTGTCCTGACATGGAACAAAAGGAGTGCAGGGATTAAACAGGCAGAGAACTGAACAAACAGGAGGATCCAGCAAGTAAGGGAGGAGAGAGAGGGACTTCAACACTGGGGAGTTTGATTACAGACTAGTGGCAGGTGGTTGATTATTAACAGGATGCAGCTGAGAGAGGAAAGAAAGACGTTTAGGCTGAGGGAGAGAGGGTGATGACATGTGAAGATAAATATTTGTAAAAATGACATGATCAAACCAGTTTTACTTTTCATGCTGTCAGTTGAGACAGTTCCTCACCTGACCGCACATCACCGATGAAAATAATATGTAAATAAAATGTAAATATTTTTACATTTTCTATTTTTGTTGCCATATTGAAAGTTGAGGTGGGTCACTATATTGCTCTTTTTGTTTGTTTTTATTTAACTGCACTTAGGGAAGAGAAACTGGGAACAAAATTGACAGATTGAATGATGAACAATCTGAATGCATATTTTAAAAACTAAAAGAAACCCCCTTCTCTCCCCCCCAGCATAACACCAACGTAACCAAACAAAAACAGCAAATAAATCAACAAATATGTAATGATGCCCAGGCATAAGGAAGCCCAGTGGGAGATGCCAAGTCAGGCCAGGACACCATCAACAAAGCCTACAGGTTCATTTGTTGTTTTTGGTAAATAATCCAGTCTCCCACTCCTTTGTCTTTGCACAGTTGCGTTCTGCTGCAGGCTGCCCACAGGCCTGTGGAGGGTTGCTGACATGTCACATGTCAACTGTCCTTTAGAAGAGATCTGTCCCCAACAGCACTGGACTATAAATTTGTCTCCTACAGTTGCTGCTTGAATGTAAGTAAATAGCTTTCACAGCCCTACGGGAGCCTCCCATATTTAAACTGATCTGTTCTGACTGGTAACAATATAATACTTGTGTAATCCAGCAGAATCAGTTGATAAAGTCAACATAAGTTAACATGAAAGCCATTTGGATAAAAATCTTAATGCAAACTTACTGAATATAGATGGTGCACAGTTTATTTGTGTTAAACGTCTGGTTACTGATGGTTGACACCGGGCACACACGTGCAGACGGGTCAGTTTACCACATAATCAGAACAAGTGTTTACATCAGATGATCAGTCGGCATAACCCAGCCCTCTGATTCTCCAATTTCATCCTGATCAATCTGATCGATTGGGGCGTTGACGTGACGCGTTTTTTATTCCGATCGGCCATTTATCAAATTGAGAGGTGCTGCTCGACAATGAGTTTGTGTACCACGAAAGTGTGGAAGGAGTGAAAAGAACTATTGTGAAACATGGTGGTGGCTGCATTGTGCTGTGGGTTTTACCTTTCCATTCGGTAAGGGCATTGGACCTGCAAAGTGTTGATAGAAGATGGATGGAACTAAATACAGGGTAGCCCTGTTGGAGGCTAATTAGATTTTTTTTTATTTTTTTTTTATTTAAATTTCCATATAAAACAAAACATTCAAATATGTCTTCCACCCTTTAGAGACCTTTTAATAAAGCCAATAAGTCTGATGCATGAACTTAAGCTACTCTACTTTGTATGTCATATAACAGGGTTAACTTTCCGATTCTCATTTTCTCCCTTTCTTTTGGCAAAACCGAGCTACCTGCCTTCTCGCATTATCTAGAAGATTCTGGTTTTGATCGTCTCCGCTACCTCTGAGATGAATAAATATTCATTTTGCCACCTCTTCAAACCACAGAGAGTGTCTACAAAAGAGAACTAAGAACAGTAAAATTGGCGTTTGTGACAAAAATGCCCTGAGTAAAAAAAGTTACGAGTCAAACCTGTCCTGGGGCAAATTGTCAATTTTTACATGTCTGTTCTGTCAGCAAAAATCAAAGCATTGCACGAATCTGTGTTCTATTATTTCTCTTTAATATTTAAATGACATTTCTCTAAAGACGGGGAGAGAAAAAAGAAGAAAAAACAGGAAGATTTACTGGGAATTAAGAAAGAGAAGCTGTACGTGTGCTAACTAGACTTTTGTTTTTTTTTTCTGATGTTGAAGAGTCGCATCATATTTAAGATCTTCTCTGTCCTGTCTGCGAGTCCCCTCAGGGGTAAATACTTGACGGGGGCTGGCAGTGACGGTGGGCAACACTTGCTGGGGACCGACAGGAAGCTTTATCTCGACATATCTGTCACTCACCCGTGTTAGACCTTCCCTCTGCTTTCAGAGAGCTGTCAAGCCACGGTCTGCCGCTCAACTCGTCTGCACCCCCACCAACCCCTCCGTGCCACTCCCACCCCCCATCGTTATATAACCTGCCACCCCTATCACAAAGCCCCATCACAAACCCGAGGCCTCGCACACACACACGCACACACCGCACGGTCGATGAAATCCGACTGCCGCGCTGCAAAGGGTGCTATAAGATATAAGACTGAATGAGGTCTTTTTGCCTTGATATCACTGATCATACAGTGCTGGAGTCCAAAATAATTTCCTCTTCTCTTCCCAGCAGCCCCGTCTCCGTATCGGACATAACATCCTGAGACAGCGGAGATTGGTGGCCAGGATACTGAATTTTTCATGAGGCAGGAAAGGTTAGATAAGATCCTCCCACGTTCTGGAGATAGTGCACTTACAGATCTGTCTTTGCAGCCCGTCGGTTGGAAAAAGAAAAAAAAAATACATTTGCATCACGGCTCAAGAGTGTAAATGTGTCCTTTTCTTTTTTTTCTTTTTTTTTGCTTAAAAGTAAATACATAGAATAAACCTTAAAAATCTGCATTCTCTTTATTCGGTTACTGATGTTTGTGAAATTTTAGTAAACAGTTTTTTTTCTTGTCATTTAATGCTAGTACTATGTTTCTAAATTGCAGATAGAGAGCTGTAAAACATATTTTTATGTTACTTTTATGTATTTTTCCCTCTTTCTGAGCGTAGCTTAAAAAACTTGAAAGGATTTGCGCATATTGTCGAGGGTGTTTCAACGTATTGTACAGATCCTCCTCGTAACGTTAATTTAACTTCACACAGAGGGACGTATTTCAAGCATTTGCGGTTTCACTTCAATCATTTTGGCTTACAGCTGATGAAAATCTAGAGCTTAGTTTTTCCATATGTCACAGTACAATTGTGATGTTTTCTCTCTTAACTTGACCTTGGCTCATTTTACATGAAGTCCTACACGGATGCAGCACGTCAACAAAGAGATCAAGGATTAATGAGGCCAAAGATGCCTTAAAAAGTGGCCTTCATCAAGTCTGCATTGTTAGCAGGATTGATTATTCTGCTAGTAATATTATTATTATTATTGTTATTGTTATTATTAACAACTGCACCCATGTGACATGATATGTGTGGGTGAGTTACATTGTGCAGGTGATGTGATGTGCGTTGGGGGACGTGTTTGTGTTTGTGTGAGTCAGGTGTGGTGATGGTTTTCGTGTGTGCCGTCCAACGATGTCCCGCAGGCGACCGCGGCCTCACACACACACACACACACACGTGTTTGTGTTGCTATCTTTGTGGGGACTTTCCATTGACTTCCATTCATTTCTACATCCTAAACCTTACCTTTACCCTTTTCCTAACCCTATCCATCACATACCTAACCCTAACCCTAACCAAAACTCAATTTATACCTTATCCCTAAATGTGACCCCTGACCCAAAAACAGGGTTTCCCCTTGTGGGGACCAGGCTACGGTCCCCACGAGGAGCGATTGGTCCCCACAACGTAGTATATGTCAGGAAAATCGTCCCCACAAGGTATTACAAACAAATACACACACACACACACACGCACACACACACACTTCTTCCAGTCTCTCTTTCGTTGTCACTCCGAATAACACTTTCATCTCACTCCTGAGCTTGTGCTGTCCTCTTCATCACGCAGCAGTTCAGACGTTGTTAAAAAGCTTAAACCGCCACGTTTAAAGCATGTGGAAAAGGTAGTGGCTTCTAGTCCGGAAATTACGGTACATTTATGCCGTTGTCGGTAACGACGGCCGTGGTTGTGGTTGTCTGCCGGGCACCAAGTTCTGCTTTAAAATTTAAATCAACGTCTCTCGTCTGCCAAAGGAAGCATGAAGATCTCCAAAACTGCCTGGCAGATTTGTAGCCCATGTCCTCACACTCTCAATGGGGTTTCACAATTGTCCCACAAGGCTATGCTTTTCTCTGTTGCTTCCGCGCTTATTTTTTTACGTCACACTTTTCCCGCCACTAAACTTTCCATTAATACGGTTGGCTACAACTCCGTGTGAACAGCCGCCATTATCTTTTGTGGTTTACCCTTCTTGTAGGACGTGAACAGCAGCAAAATAGTATTCAAAATAACAGAAAAAATTGATTTAATTGCAAAATCACAGGCAATGAGACACCTTCTGAAGCCATGCAAGGAGGAATGCTACAACAAAATGTGAGCTGGGTTGTCGGGAAAGCCTTGAAGGCGTGCCCGGTAAATACTCCCTGGGGTCCTTCCCCTCCCCCCACCCCAGGTGGAGGCATTCACAAATATTTCCATAATCGCTGAAAAGCACAGTGCTTGCCAGGTGCAAAGCCCAGATGCAGCACACAACATGTTTCGGCTCTCAGTCGTAAAGGTCAGCGGCTGCTTTTCAAACGTGGATAAGAAAGCTGCGCTGCCATTTCCAGTCATATTCTCAACCACAGGTTGCCGTTCTTTTGCAGACGGCAAAAAGAAGCTTCCTTCTCTCTGCCTCGGCCGAAACGAGACGGCATCAGAAGACCCGAGAGTGGAGGGGAGAGGCGTGAATCGTTGCATTTGCTGGAACTTTCCAGCAGTTTTATTCCTAGAGTTGATTTTACGCCCACATCATTTAAGGACTTTGCGCGGACGCATGCGTCCGATCTAATTAACTGGTAAATAATGTCATATTCCGACACTTCTTGTTCCTGCAGCAGCCCACCAAATCAGTTCAGTCTCTGTTCAACTTCCCCGGGTGGCCTTCAGCGGAGGACATGTTTTGACACGCAGGTCGCCGCTAAATTAAGCTTACGCGACACCGGCAATAATCAAGAAATGGCGTTCCATTTGTTTTGAGCTGCAGCTCGTAGAGCTGACCATTAACCAATGATGACTCACCACTTGTTTGGCAGCTACAATAGCACGAGAAGGCTCTTTTCTTTCCTTTTTCAAATAATGATTAAGGAACTTTTATCGGAGTTAAGCTGCTTTTTTTTTTTTCATATCACGGGTTAAAAATGACCTTTAAGTGCTTTTCATAGCTGAAGACTTGTCAAAGCATGATGTGGGAGGGTGAGCTGATGGGGGTGTAATTTGCGGGAACATTGTGAATTTTGAGAATGCAAAAAAAAAAAAAAGGCAAATTCCAGCCTCTATGAAAGCTTTTTTTTTTTGCCAAATGACACTATATATATATATATATATATTGTCAGAGAACATCAATAAGCAAAAAAAAAAAGGTAAATTTTTAATCCTTCTGATGAACAATCCAGGAATACCTGGAAAACAATTCTGTTCTTGTCATCTCAGCACACAGAGCTTGTAACTTAAGCTCATTTTGCCACATTAGGGATTCCTTTTGAAAATGGTTCACACTGCCAAATGAGGGACTGGTAAATATTCTACAAGTGCAGGTACACTCGCCTCCTCTGACACTCAAGGACGTACTTTGTTTAAACGGGAAGGGAAGCTGGACGAGAACTGCGCTGCTCATTTGATGACCCCTACTGATGCGCTTTGATAAATATGTATGTGCTAGTGGTGTTTCTGTGCAAGTCGGGCAAGGTTATTTTACAAAAGTAGGCATTTGTAAATTCAGAGCAGACATGGGTAATTCTGTTAGGAGCAGAAGAAAAAAAAAAAAAAAAGGCAGTTTTTTACCCTGTTGAATAAAGTGCCTTCTGAGAAACCGAACCTCTTTGTTACAACCAAGACAGCCTGAGGGGTGAGGGTGAGTTTTCCATTAAATGAAACATGATAAATCATACATCAATGTCAGCACCACTGATTTGTGGCATTCGTGTGAGAAGCTTTTAGTCAGGCGTAAAACATTATTGATTGATGGTATGATCTCACAAATGTTGAATGCCTTTTCTTTTTAGTCATTGTGCTAGCATGTCTGATTTAAAAAAAAAAAAAAACGAAACATAGAAAGCATGTAGTAATGCATAAATATACCAGCAAAAATAAACTTTCTTCTGCCTTTTAATTACAACTTTTACCGGTGTTAGAAATGATTTTAGACAAGTCTCTTTGAAATATGGTTTGTTTGCTTGGATTGCGCAGGTTCTGCTGCCCAACTGGGTAAGTACAACTTACCCAGGTATAACTTCAAAACTGGTGGAAGTGCTTTTTTTCCCCCCTCCCCATTTTAGAACAAGTCTGTAAACGGAGTTTTGTTGAGGACGGGTGCTGAGCTTTTCAGATTGTTCCTGCTCAGTTTTAGCAGTTTTAAACTCATACATAGCTCACATTTGCTGGCAAGTTAAATAATCAACACCTGTTTACAGTAGATTGCTTCTGGTTTAAAGTGACAGCCGGCAGACTCAACCAAGATAAAGCTACATAGAAACACATAATTCGTTTGACTCAAAAGAACAATGTAACGACGGCTGGAACATTGTGATTATCCTATTACATATGGCTGTATTCCACCGACACAGACATTTCAGTTTGAGGTGAAACAGATGACATAAGTACATACAGACCCATAATAAATCATATTATTGTTGAAAAGTTAAATCTATTTCAATTAACCTCAGCTAAACACATTATATGGCTTATTAACAACCAGGCTGATGGTTTTCAAGCCCTTAGTTATGTTAATTATGATGATTTGAGTTAATGAAAGCAGGAGATTTAAGATTACAATATTACATCAGACCAGTTGAGACGTTTTTAATACACAAATGTGGGTTAATGACCTTCGCATGTAGGTGAACTGAAACCAGTCTCTGAAAAAAAATGGGCCAAAATTAACCCCACAGCAGTTGTAGAGGAATCATAGCAAGCAACTACGATTGATGAGCAGCAGAACCTG
This sequence comes from Poecilia formosa, assembly GCF_000485575.1. Taxonomy (NCBI): domain Eukaryota; kingdom Metazoa; phylum Chordata; class Actinopteri; order Cyprinodontiformes; family Poeciliidae; genus Poecilia; species Poecilia formosa. The sequence goes on from NW_006800096.1 coordinate 1,286,003, forward strand.
TAATTGGGTTAAAGGGGCAATCGCTTTTTAAAACAGGCCCGTCTTGATTTGGATTCCTCTTAGCGATTTAAATTATTAATTAAACATTTATAGAAGGACACATTTTTGTAACAATTTTTAACTTTGGTGGAGAAGGAAAATTTACCAAAGAAAAAAAAAGGTTTTTGCACCAAATTATTGCTCTTAATTGTCATTGCTGTTGTTTGTGGTATTATCAGTCTCCCTTGAAAAAATAAGTTGAAATAATATGTTTGTTTTATTTTATTAAATCAAGTTAATATAACATTCATTCTCTTGGTGTAACATAAAAATCTTATAAATTTTGGAATAAGTAAGCTTAGAATTTATCCAAAGTTCTAAAACAAATTATACTACATGATTAAATAAAACTTAAGTTTTTTCTTTGTTGGTTAAAAAAAAACAATCCTCAAGCCACCGAGGATGCATCATGGTGACCCCCCTGTAGGCGTCAAAGTCTGTGGCATCACATTAATGTCCTCAGCTTGATTCCTTCCTGCATTACTAAAACAACAGTCGTGAGATCAATGGCGCCGCTTCAATAATAAATGGTGTTTCATCGCTTGTGACATTACTGCCAGGCTTTATTTCTCGTGAACTCGACTCCATTTGCGGTCGACATCATTTGTGGTGACGCTGACACGACTTTGTCAGGAAGATTATCGATGTTTCTGTTATGCATTGATAAAATGTGTTTATGCGCTCCATGCTTTAGCGGCTTTACATTATTAAAGAGAAAATGCCGAAAATAATTTATTCCTCCCAGCGGAAGCCTTGAAATGCCACCCTGTTTTGTATTTTCTATTTTTTTTTTCCCCTCTAAAATAAATCACAGTTATTCTTTAAATATTGAACGAGGAATCTTCCTTCCAATCATTTTTGGCAACGCGTGGCCTTCTCAAGTTCCCAAAGGGGTAATCACTACATTTCCCAGTGATGCCTGCTTGGCTAAGCAGTTTTAATACACAAATCAATTTTGCATTACCCCCCTTTGGCTGCGAGTGCTCATAGTGTGAGAGCCATGAAAAATTGATGGGCCTTAGCATGCAGATTGCAACTCCAGTGAATCTTAAATTTGTCCAGGCCCTCTTTTTAAGAAGACAATGTCAAAAGGGTGTTTGTTTGTTTTTTTTTTACGAGTAAACTGTTGGTATAATTCTTCTGGTTATTTATTTATTTTATATGTTCTGCTGTTCTGTAAGAACAGCAGCAGCTGCACTGGTTAAAAGCACATCATGCAAAGAATATTAAGGGAGATGGAAACATTTTGGTATCCCCAAATGGCATCCGCATGCAAAGAAATAGACAATAAAAACAAGTCTCCCACTCATCCAGACAAAAAAAATAAATCATCATCAATATAATGACCAATATCTTAAAAGTCATTTGTTTTTGCCAGACTAATTATACCGTGTCATTCTGTGAGGTGCTCTGTATTTTCGCTGGCTGATGACTTGAGTGCTCGAAGAAATTACAGCTCCCATAATTAGCTCTTGCTATGAAATGTAGCTATCACGGGAGAGAATGAGGAGATTTCACACCTCGGAAATTAGATTTTGCAAGGTGCTGTGCTGATGTCCTTGAGTACGGGCACATCAAAAGCCCTTTTGTTCCGCTCGCACTCGGCCCTTTCTGTGACAGATGTAGACAAAAATATGCGGGCGGCAGCAAAATGATCAGCAGGGAGGTATTTCGAAGACGTAACTGCCAAATTTCGTATTAAATGTCAATTATAACTCCTACCGTGGCGTTTTGAATTGTGCCGATTATTCTTTGTTGTTAAAATTTAGTTACATTTGTACCTGCATCATGCTAAGTAGAGCTAGCGCTGGGCAGAGGCTGCAAAAGACTCGAGACTGAAGCAGAGTTTCACCTTTCAGCTGGACAAAAAGTCCAAACACAATATCAAAGCTTCTTTAGTTGGTCGAATGGAATAGTTAAAGTCCTTATAGATGCCCCCCATTCAGTCTGACTCAACTTGAGTCTCTAGACTTTTAGACACAGACTGACTTTCAGCTGTGACTGGAGAAAAACGTTACTCTCTAAACTATTGGCTCACAGAAGCTGAATTTAATCCAGATCACTTGGCTGTTTATATTTTATTTTTGTAAGAAATACATCACTGTATCAATTTTCTTCTGTCGCAATCAGGCTCTAAATTCTGTGGCTCTATTGACCAAAGTCTAAGCATAATGCATTGATGTCTGTGACTGTAAAGGGACAAAAATGTGGAAAGTCAGAAAGGTATGAATACTTTTGCAAGTCGCTGCATCAGAAGATAATTTACACTTTTGAATAACTGATGCTTGAACACTTGAGGAGCTTCAGTTTTCAGTTCTTTTTAATTGGAAACTGAGGTGTTCACTTAATCCCAATGTAGAAGTGTTTTTGCCAACTTTCACATTGTCTTTCTTCTTTTTCTTTCTTTCTTTCAAGCCCCTCTGCCTGTTGTCTTTTGCGCCTTTTCACCAGCCCATTTTTTTTCCACCTAAGCTAGAGCTCTCAGTATTGCCTGGTTTATGAAAGGTGATTTAGAAATGAACCTGTCTCGCTTTCTAGTTTCTCTAGCGGAGATGGGAGTTTGTTGCCATGACAATAGTAATGTCACTTCAATGGCAGAGATGTTAAGATGGCGGGTGCGTAGCGTTTTCATATGCAGGTGCTGCGCGCAGAGGAAAAGTGATGCAGATAATGGAATCAATTTCCTGTGATTTCTGAAGCAGAGAGCTCACCGAGGGGAGAAAAAAAAAAATAAAGGAATTAAATGAGGTTGTGCTAAACATCAGCCGCTGGTTACCGACGGCTATTTGACTTCAGATTGCTGCTTTGCAAGTAAAATGGGGACAAAAACACACAAATGTCTGCTTCCTTTTTATTATATTTTCTGTGTGCCAAGCACAAAGGGCTTCATATTATTTTTCGGCTGCTGCTTAAAAATGGAAGGAAAACAGGCGCCCGCGACAACTTGATATTCCAGCGGAATCCGGTTAGAAGTAAAAGAAGTAGGGGCCTTCACCCCTAAAAGTGGAATCCAGAGCAATTGGGACTAAAATAAAGATCTGAAAAGCGGCTATAATGTTTCCTATTTAATGCAAGCCCTGTTACTGCATATTCGATAGTCTGCAATACGATATGCTTGCTGATGTATAATGACCAAGATTTTTTTTCAGCCGCTCATGTGTCTGGTCAGCACTTTACACGTTTGTCTTCTACTTCCGACCTGGTTAACCTTGTAAAAGATTAATCTGATATAACAAAATAAATATCAGCCACGATTAAAGGGATAGCTTAGGATTTCTGAACTGATATTGTGTTTAAAAGTGTGAAGGCATTTATTGACCAAGCTCCAGCATGTAACTCTCTTGGCATATTCTATAAGTGTAAATCCAGATTAGGTGCTCCAAAGTGAAATTCCACCACCTTGCAAAAATCCATGTTTGTTATGGTTTGCACTGGATTATTTACACAGAAACCGATGGTTATTACACAGTAAATAGCAGAGGAAGTGCATCAGCAGCCATCTTCTTTTGTGACACAAGCGGAGAATTGAAAACATAAAAAGTGTTTCCAGATAGACAAACTTCTGGAAATAAAAAGTTTTCTATCTTTTTATTTAGTCAGAATAACTAAATAAAAAGAATATTCTATTTTACTTTTTAGAATAAAAAGCATATTAGAATACACCCATCACTCACATAAAGGTATAAGGGTTTTAAAACAATAGTTAGCCTTGTCAACATTGGCATTCCTGCTAACCCCAAAGCAAATAACCTTGGAACAACCTTGAAATCCTACTGGACAAATCCACTTCAATGTGTGAAAGCCTAGACAGAGCAGTGAAGAGCGATGAGAATCAAATCATGTATGTATGGGAAGGCAATGACCAGGCCACTGAGATGGGAAAGTCAGTTGAAATCAAAACGGTTGTTCTTTATGGTTTGGTATGCCAACAAAAAATATATATATTGTTTTTTCTTTTGCCTACCTTTTTTATGAGTCACATTTATTTATAAAGTAGCTGAGCTTCATCAGCCACCAGAAGTTGGGGTTGCATCCTAAATTACTTTTCAGGCTGCATGCTTGTTTTTGTGAGGAGATGACCCAGTTGGTTGTATACGTGTTCGCCAAAACCCAGAGAGCCAACAACACTGAATGCATTTTTTTTTTTGACAAGTTGTTTTTATTTTTATTTTTATTGTGCTGTAAAAAAAAATAAGAATAAAAAACTCCCTGATAAATCAATTATTTGTTTCTACATTTACAACGTTTGCTTTATTTGTATTTATTGATCAATTTCCCATACCGTATATGTATCAATAATATTGGTTAGAGTTGTTTTGAAAATATTTCTTTGCTCAAGTTACATCAGCTTTGGAAGATACATACCACATGTTGCATCAGAATAAATTGCCTACAGGGCCTCACACGGCAACTTCACACCTGGTCGCCTACAATGTCTGGCTTGTCTATCTTTCTTGTGTTTTTTTTTTTTGTTTTGTTTTTTTGCGTAACTTACCGCTGACTGACTAGGCATCCGGTTGTCCTCCGAGACATATGAGTATGACTGACAACTCAGTGTAGTTCCTTCCTGAATAATAATTTTTAAAAAAATCCAAAGACTTTTAAAAAAATATAGAAAGCAAACACGATGAATCCGCACCTGGCTCAGGTTCTTATTTTACATCCTTGGACTTTTGAAACAAAACAATTTTACGAAAATTTAAATGTAATTTGGATGAACAACACAAAGCAATTCAGCAGAGACATTGTTTACGCACCATTGTCATTAGAAACACCGAGGCCAGGGTACAGCGAATATTTCAGCAGCAAAATGTTAACAGGATGATTTATTATAGTGCAACTGTAACGAGTCTAAGTCTAGAATTGTGATTAATATATTGAGGTTTTCGTTTACAAAGTCAAAAGAAAAAGTAACTGTAAAAAAATCCCTTTAACAAACCTGTCTGACAACACGAAGTAGGCTAACAGATTCACAAAAAGCACCCATTATTAGTCGCCTTTATGTAAACATCTCGGCAGTGTTTGCTTTCACGTAGAGATGGAACACAACGGATTTGTTTTATGATTTTTACACAAATGTAATGTTACTTGGTTTTTATTTTTGCAGAAAAATGGCTTTTAAAAATGCAGTGTTTACATCAAACAATTGCTTACAAGAAAAAAAAGGTAAGGCAATGCAGCAAGTTACCAATAAGGATTTGCTTCTATAATATTTATAGATCAGACTCAGAGTGCCTGCTAGTTGGACTGGAAATTATTTGCACACATGTTTTAGAACATCAGAATCAGGTTTGCTCCTCAGATGGGATACTTTTATCTTTTGGTGTTTGTCTTAAAGCCTCAGTATGCAACTTTTACAAAAAAATTATGTTTGTTATATAATTGTTATAAATGTTGTGACAGTATAATATGACACAGATAATCTGTGAAAAATATCAAGCTCCTGCACCTCCTCCCAGTGCTAATATTGCCATCTGAAGAAATGCATCACTCCCTGTCATAAGCAACCAATCAGAGCCAGGAGGAGGATCTCCGCGCTGTCAATCAACATTGTGTGTGTGCTGCTAAATGTGCTAAACACAGAAAAACAACAGTTTTCTGAAACGGTTTTCCGTTCTAGGAAAAGTGTTTATCCACCATCATTGATGGCCATGCTAACTAGCCTGAGCATTCATGGCAGGCTCTGTTGTGGTGAACCAGCTGTGAACCAGGAGTGCATACACATGGGTGATTGATAGCGCTAAGACCCTGCTCCTGGCTCTGATTGGTTGTTTCTGACGGTGTAATTGTTTAGATGACAGGAGGTAGAGAAGCTCAGTTTCTTCACATACTGGTTATGTTAAAAATAGGTTAAAAACATATATGTATCTTTTTTTTTCTTAGAGTTACACACTGCTGATTCAAATCATTAGTTTCATATTTAATCTTTGCCAACATACAAATTTATCCCCACTTGTCATGTAAATAGTCCTCAGTCATTATTTTTTTCATAGGGCCAAAGAAGAGGCATTGCCATCTCTTTGTGTTTTAGATCTGTATCTTTTGCACTTTCTGCCATTTTCGTGATGTCTTCTAACTTTTTCAGGGCAGCGGTCTGAGTACACTGACTGCCGCTGTGTAATAATGGCTCTTTTCCTTTCCTCCAACACTTAGATTCTGTTTGTTCCGTCAGGAAATAGCGAAGTGAAAGCTATCTGTTTTTGTCATCCTCCAGCTGCAATGAATTTAGCTCGCCATTATGAACCACAAAGCCACTTGGCTGGAAGGTGGCCTGGTCTCCCATCACTGGACAATCCCATTGATTGGACAGTTCACTGAACATAATTTTAGACATGTTGAAAGGGACATTAGCTGCGTGTGCAATCTGTTCCCAGAAATACTGGGCTTCTATATCAAGTCAGAGAGGCTTTGCAGCCAAGCTTTTCTCTCTTCACTGACAATTATCTGCATTAGAGCAGCTTGATGGTAAGGTGCCTTATACCTGTTTAATGAGGACGCCGAAAGATGAGATTGCCACACTTATAAACCAAATAATACAAAATGAGTCTGCACTACATATGAATTGTATTTCTTTTTGTATTTTCGAGAATTAGCTACAAGACTGTAGAGCAAAGGCGGCAAGAAATTATGTGTCCTTTAATACCTCAGACGTTGACTTAATCTTGCATGTCTGTTGAGGATTATTTTTATAGCCTCACAGAACATAAAGGGGAAGGGGAAAAAAAGCATTTTATTAGAGTAGGCTGAACTTTGTATGTCAGGTTTTTACTGAATGGTGAGAAATGTTAAAGGTTGATAAGAGGTAAGAATGCAAAGCAGCATTTATATTTAGCAAACTTCCAAGTCTAAAAAAGCGAGATACCTGATGAGGGGATAGGAAAAGTATTTTTAAAAAGCAAATAAAATATTTTTGGTCCAGAGCCACTTTATTGTTATTGATCAAAAATTAAAAAAAAAAAAAAGGAATTACTTAGTTATCTAAATTCATGACTTTGTTAATCATTGCATCAACCAGTTCAGCTTGTGACAACAAATGGAGGTTTCTCTGAAGTTGTTAGATTTGGGGTCTAAACTTGGTTGTAAAGACCAGTTTCTGTGAGATATGATGACTCTGGTTTTGCATGGTGATGTTATTTGACTTCTGTTGCTTCAGGCAAGAGGAAGTACTTTGAGTCTCACATCCAGACTGCTCTGTGTGTGTGTGGGCGTGTGCGTGTGTGTGTGTGTGTGTGTGTTTGTGCTTGTTCTTGTGTGTGTGTGTGTGTGTGTGTGTGCGCGTTTGCGTTTTTGTGTGTGTGTGTGTGTGTGTGTGTGTGCACTCTGATGACACTCCATGTATAACTTTTAATAAACAACCAAGCATTTTATTGACTTTTGATCATTTTGTGGAGCATCTTGGTGAATATTTCCTCTCCTCAATAAGCTTGGTGTACTCAGCATGTTTACGTTTTTATATGATCATATAAAATATTAAATATAGCCAAATGTTGACATACTATGGGCCAAATTTTGGCCCATAGTATGTTTAGTCCAAAGTGACATTTCAGAATCTCTTTTATGCCGTTGTGCAAATTGCAAAGGCTTTTTGACATTTTTGTTCTCGGCAGAATATAAGCTTATTGAAAGCTAAAAAAAGGTGTCGAGTACCCAGACTGTATTTAACCTAGTTTTCAGTTAGAAATCAAACTTTAAAAGCCAGTTCTTCCTCACTAATTAGTTTCTCTGGGAGTTTTTTTCTTTATTGTTTCATAACACATGAAAGCTCTTTCAAATTTTTTTTTTACAAAATGCTTGTGAGCAGTTGCTGCAGCTGAAGATGCAGGTCTTTTTGGTTTTTCTGCCATCTTTGCTCACGTAACTCAGGTTGAAGTTTTTACACATTCTTTATTTTATTTTATTTTATTTTATTTTTTTACAAAACGTCTATAGCTCAATCAGATTGGATGAAGAGTGTTGGTGAATAGCAATGTTCATGTCTTGTCTCAGATTATCAGTTGGATTTAGATCTGGACTTTCACTGTACCCATTATCACACATCCGTTGGTTTTGACCTTAACTGCTTCAAAGTATCTCTAGTTGAATGCTTAGGGTTAGCATGATGCAGTTATCATCACGTCTCATCCTCTGGATGGTTTATTCAAGTTGTTTTCCTCCATAGGAAGCAGCTCTCTTTATTTTGGTCGTATTTTACCAGATATTCTTTCTTCCAGAAGTGTCTGCAACTACAAATAACCTCCATCCCTCTGTGAAAAACACTAAATAAAAAAAGGGAACTCGTCGCCCCAAAACTCTTTACCCTGTTCCTGCTTTGTCTGCGTTCGAACTTGCCACAGAAATGTCAACTGTTTGCATTCAAAGCGTGCTCTCTTTCAGAGCGAGCATTTTAGAACCGTTTAGCATAAAGTCAGCAAGAGTCCGCCTCGTGCATTTGCTATATACCTAAAAGCATGTGTTAGCAAGTAAGAGGAAGAGGGGCGGGGGGGAAATGTTGAAGGAGAATGGGAGAGATGTGAGTGGCCCATCTATGAAAGCGCCATTAAATTGTCAGTTATGATGGATGTTCCGCCTTCTCTGCATTAACTGGTACATTAGAAGTCATTAATTCTTCAGGATGTGCACTGGAGATCAGAGCGTCCCAGGGGGTCTTCACTGCCTCGATAAAAGTAAGGGGGTGACAGAGAGAGGAGGATAGAGAGATATTGGGATGCAGGAAGAGATAAAGAGTCCACCAGCTGAGATGAGAGAGACGCAATGACTGGGAGTCTGAGTTTTGATTTTGACACAACATAACATGCTGTCTTGTTTCAAGAGGGGTGGGTGAGTGGGTGTGGACGGATTGTCCACAGTCATTACTAGGCACTGAGGAAGCAGAAGCATTTTGTTTTGTCAAAATAATAACGAAGAAGAAAACATACTTGGTACTCTTTGAGGAATTGCTGTCTCAGTTACAGATACATTTGGTCCCTGTGGAACCAAAGCGTTCAAAGCAAACTGTATCCTTGTTTATACCCTTGGGTTTAGTTGCTCCTAAAAGCAAACAGAGAAAACCAAAATATGTGGTAATTTCTGAAATAAAATCCCCAACCATAGTTTGTGAAACATTTCCATAAAACAGATAATTAAACTTATCAAGTTATAAAAGCAATCAAATGTGGTTTCTTTAAAAAAACAAAAAAACAAATAGCAGCTCCCCGCTGGTTGTTCATTGTAACTTGTCAAGTCAGAAAACAACATTTCAGCGCCAATTAAACAACAATTACCAGACAGCCGCATTTTGATGGGTGACTAGAAATTGCTCACAATGATGCTAATGCATTCCTCTCCCACACGCAGGCCACAAGCAAGTACAGCAGAAGCTCAAACATCACCTAAAAAAAAAAAAGCACTGGAAAGAAACATTTGAAGACCGGGCATTTATCTCGCCTGCCCCAATAACACCCTAAGGATCTGAGATGGTTCTTGTGGCTCCTTGAGATTTGGTTTTAACGACCTGCTTTGCACACGAGTGACCCCTCACCATCTGCCGTGTTTAAATGGAGTAAGTATGTTGAATAGACAGGTCAACAGGGACAAACGGTGGAAGCCAGCGCCTCGCAGCAGGCCGAAGCAAAGCTCTCAACAGTGTCCCAAAGTGCCTGTTATGTTCGAGCCGACCACAACCACCGGCAGGTATTTATCATGTGATGACAGCAGGTCACAGCCAGGTGACGCCACTTTTGTTACAGCTGCTTCCTCTGAAATGAGTGTTGATGTAACACGTTCTCTATTTTGGAGTAATTATATATATATATATATATCTTATTTTTATGTTTTGGTTTTCTTGGTTGTACCTTAGATGTAAATGTGAGTAACATTTGTTTCTTTGTCAGTGTATCCAAATATTCCAAAAATATCTCATCATCCTCATCAGTTTTTGTTGTATTTTGATTGCTTCAGTACTAATCTGTAGAATCTGTAGGTGATTACATGATCCTAGTGTCTGTGTGGTCTTTGACTTCAATTGGGTCAAAAGTGGTGTCTCCAAAGGCAAATTAACCTTTGGAGACAGGTCAAACTAGAAGCAAAATTGAGGGGAAAAAGAAAAAAGAAAGAAACTGGGACACACTCCTGGAAGCAGACCTTTTGTGGATGTTCCAGGTAGGGGTGACTAAATGTGCCCATTTCTTGTGGCAAAATCTGGCTCAAGGGACAATTTCACCCCCCACACCCCCATGGCAAATGAGCTGAAGATGGTGTCTGATGTCAAGGGATATCGACCAAAAATTGTTGGCTCATACTCAGTTTTGGCACTCCTGGAAAAAGACAGAACCTTATCCTACTTCAGGGTATACCCCTGTCCTTTTGGGACATTCTCCAGGGAGAAAGTTCCAGGTTGATGTGGGGAGCCTGGTAATACTCCGGCAGGGTTTATGTGTTGTGAGTTTGCTTATGCACTGAACAGCAGCTCGGATTATTTGGCCTTCTTTCATCTGGCGATTCCTTTATTGCTTGAGGGGACTATGATGCCCATCCAAGCAATGATGAGGTTTATCCCAAGAGACTAACCTTGATAAGTTTAGAGTTTGAGTGTTTTTTTATTATTATTATTATTCTTTTGCATGGAAGACTAAGATTACATCTGTGGAGTGGCTGATGGTTTAGTGTTTTTTTGTTGTTTTTTTTAAGGTGGACTAGAGTCTGCTTTCTAGTCCTTCTTCAAATTTTACTCTACGGTGTTGATAATTAAGCTCTAACTGAATGTTGAACTTTCACCCTTACCACTAAAGAAATTTACCAGATCTTCACCCTTGCAAAGTTGCCAGGACCATGAAAGTTTGATTATCAGTTCAGTTTTTTGTGGTACTGGAAAATACTTTCTGCCATTCAGTCTGTGTGGGGGATGTTGAGCTAACTCCAAAGGGTTATGTTGTAACCGTACATCTAAAGTAACAGTGATCTTATTGAACAGTTCTGTCAACACTGCTCAGCTCTGGGAATACGACCTGCACAAACTTAGACTTGTGCTCCCACTGCAGTGACCAGTCCTGTTTGTAGTGACCGTTGACAGGATCGTAGGACATAGTCATTGTGTTAATGCATTGTCTGTTTTTTAAAGTGTGGGTTTTTCCAGCAGATTATATTGTTTTATTGGATTCCTCAAACAATAACTTCTGGCAAGTTGTGAACTATTAAGCTGAAGTAGTTCAACTTAAGTTTAATTTGATTAAACTTGGGTAGAACTCAGGTCATCTCGGTAATCCCTTGGATCCGAACAAGAAAAGGTTTCTTGTTGGTAATTCCTCAGGGTAAAGAATAATGATTTTCTTTTTTTTGTTTTCAGTTTTATTGTCATTGTACTCGTCTCTTCTACTTTGTGGGCTTTAGACGTGGAAAGTATTGAACACCACAATGAAAGCTTTTAATGTTGTTTAAAAATTCAAATTGTATTTCAACTTTTTCTGTGAGCTTAACAAGCGCATGACCAAAGGATCTAGAAAGGTTGTTTGAAAATCTAATCAAGATAATGAACACATAATGACTCATTATGATGACTCACAAAAACTCTCCAAAAATAACACAAGCTGAATAAAAAGTTTACAAACTTTTGCTCTGAAAGGTGTTCTCCTTTCCCTGTTTGCTATGATAGGGATCTTTTGATTTTTTTTTTTTTTTTTTTGCGCTGTGGGTGGGATTGTGTTTTGAAAAGGCAGGCGTTCAATCCCCAAATTCTGTATTCTACATTGCTAACCACACCACCAACCCGTTACCCCCATGCCCACCCTCATTTCTGTTCTTATAATTTGCTTAACATAATAATTATCTCCAAAACATACATATATATATATATCCGACATCAGGTCATTGTTCCACAATTATCACATTTACAGCAACAGCGGGTATCGGGAGAGCGAACCGCATTTTACATGTCAAGGTAGATCATTTTCTACTACCCCGCTGACATATCGAACTCGTCATCTCTCTGACGTAGACTGCAGCTAATAAATGGAATAAAAAGCCCTCGCGGTGATCGGGCGTGTTTGTTTTTATCCTTTATGGTTCTTGTCTGATGATGATCATGGCTGACCTCGAGGGCGTCGAGCGTGCTGCACCTTCGCTCCATTACTCCACTTCAGTGCAGCCCACGCATTTCCGAGTGAGGAGCTGAATGGAGTGGGGCTCTCAAAGCACTGAACCCTCTACTGAGCTGACTGACCTGTAGCACATTTCTCTCATCTCCCCAGACCTTCCCGGAAAACGGGCAGGCCCTGACTAATTACTCTTAACAACAAGTGGGATGTGGGCGGTTTGTAATTGGCAAGAGTCAGCATTCAGCGAAAGATCACTCGTCCTAAGGGCATTCGTGTCTGAGCCTCCCTTTTTTTTTTTGTTGCCTCTCCTCAGCCGGATGATTTCTGTTACTGTTCCCCACTGGGTTTTTTATTTTTATATGACTACACGCATTTTGTCTCCGAATGGGTCAAGCATTTGTCATTTGATTCAGATTGTAAATCCGGAGGAGAATGGCTGGATGGGAACATAAAAACAAGGTCATAAATACTGCAGAGACAAAAGAAATTCATGGGCAGGTTTCTTAACTAATGGCTTTAAAAATGGCCAGCCAAAGTAGTCAGCAAAATGTGGGAAACGTCGAGCTCCAACATGAGCTTGCTATGCGTGGGTGGGATGCCATAGATTACAGTGGCAGACCCACTGACAGGAGGCCAGCAAGAACAAAGCCTCTCTGTTTGCAGTCTGAGTCGCAGCAACAACTGCCATATAGATGGTGATTAGAGGAATGTACTGCAAAGAATTATGTAATGTATAATAAAAATAAAAAAACAACTTACGATGTTTTTCTCCAACTCTTCTAAGCCTAAAACCACCATTCTCAATTGAAAAAGGCAGATTGATCCTTCTGTGTTGGAAGTCAGGCTCAAGAGAAGCAGTTCAAGTATCGTGTGATCTTGTTGATTGTGTTGGTTCGGATGGATTGGAGAATGAATAGACAGCACTGAACTTTTCTACCCTTCTAGGTTCTGGCCTATGAGGGTCATCATGACAAAAACAACAAGATGCTGGATACCTCCAAAGGTTAACTAGACTCGTCCATAGAGACGTACCATCAGCCATGGAGTCAGCTGAGGTTGTTCAGGTATCTGGTCAAGATTCCTCGTAGGAGGTTTTGTTGGAATATCCCACCCCGTTAAGACTCAGGCAAATCTAGCAACTAAGGGAAGACGTAATACAAACGCCAAATAAATTTTCCTGTGATCGTATATTTCTTCTCACCTGAAAAAAAAATAAAAATAAAAAAACTTAGGATCACCCAGAATCTTCTGGAGAGTGTCACTGGGGAGTGGGATATCTTGGTTTTGCTTCCCCTGAGATTCAATCTCGGATAAAAGCAAGACAAAGGATGGATGTTTCTATTGTATTCTATTGTAAGGAGACGGTGTTTAAGGTGAAGTTGGGAGTTTTCTGCTTTATATTTTTTCTAGTGCAGCACCTTTGGGAGTTTCTTTCTTTGCTCTGGTTTGAATTGAAGTTGTTTTACTTGGTGTGACAAGGACAGGTATCGACTTCCACCGAGACCTGCAGCCTGAGAGTAGGGACACCATCCATAGATAATTCAAAATCCATTTTTCCCCCCCAAAGCAGGTCGAGCCAGGAGCCGAGGCCCCGCTGTTTAAGTCGACGCTCATCGGTTCATCATTCTCAATAAAGCTGCAAGTCCGCTACCCTTTTCAGGGGGGAGCTGTAATTATGGTGCATTCAGAGTGATTATGCAGGGGTGTAAGAGCGGCTGGCAAATAATAAAGGAGACTTCACTTCAGTTGTCAGCTGCCATAATGCTGAATGACAAAAGAAAATGTAGAGACGGAGGACTTCATTTCAAAAGACATATATGAGATATGCCAAGTACATCAAGAGCGACCTTAAACTTTTAAAGGAAAAGATATTGGAAATGGAATTATGAACTGTCATGGGCAAAGTCATTTCCTTTTTCCCCCATGGCCATGCTTGGCCTTTGCAATGCCTCTAATATTAGAAAATATTACTGTAGGAATTATTTTCTGACATTCAAATGTTATTGCTTCCAATGGTACGTGGGTGTTGCTACTCCCTTGTTCATTTAGATATTTAACAAGACGCAGAGTGATAAACGGTAGCGGAGGAAAATACGCCTCTTACAGGCTTGCAGCTTCGTGGACAGATCATACATGCGTCAATAATTGAGTTTGGCACTAAAAAAAAAAAAAAAAGTGAGGTGTGGAAGGATTAAAAATTTCATGGGTTGTCAGGAACCCCCACCCCCATATCACTGCTCCCGCTTTTGCCTTTATTTCCCCTAGGCAGTGCGTCTCCTGCTCCAGCAGTACGTACAGTGAAATGGAGACATCTCACATGGTGGGCACACTCCTGCTATTCCTCCCTTTATGCCATCAGCTTCATATGAGCTTTGAATACATCTCACGTGGCTGGACTGCGATGATCGGCACTGAAAAGCAGGTCAGATTTTAGGAAAAGTTGTTTGGGGGGGAGTTCTTTTGCACCATGCATTTACATGAATCTTCTGTAGGGTGATTTAATACAAGCAGGGAAAAGTAGAGAACTGTGGAAAATTAGAGTGAGTTTGACAGGGACCACACGACCAGATTAGAGCACCTCCAGAACTTTGGTCTATAATGGACAATGTTTTTATCCCCTTCATAGATTTCTTCTTGTTTTTGCTTTTTTTTTTTGTCATACCTAAACCTAACATGTCAAAGTTATTTGAACGTCACACAAACATTTCTGGAAGAAGTAAGAGAAAAGAAGCTCCAGTTTGAATATGTGGAAAAGTAAATCCCCTCTTAAATTATTAGCTACCTTTGAATTTTAGTTCAGTTTCATTCATATGATTAGTGCTTAAATCAAGGAATAACTAAGACAGAACCTATTTAAGAAAATGAGATGCTATTGCAGATTTTAAAAAGCAATACAGCATGGGGGAAAAAAATCAGAAGCCATTTCTTGGATTTTGGACTCCAAAGGACGTTAAGAACCTTTAATCAAAACCGAAGAAAACATGGAACACGAGTTAACCATCCCAGGCGTGGCCAACCTACCAAAATTACTCCAAGCATTGACAAAAAGACCTGGGCACAACATCAAGCTTAATAGAGGCCTCACTTGCGTCAGCTAAGGTCAGTGTTCATGGTTTGACAATAAGAAAGAGACTTGGCAGACATGGCACCGAGAGAGTTTCAAGTAGAAAATCACTGCTGACTAAAAGGAACACATAGTTCTGTCTCACATTTTCTGACAAACATCCAGCCAGTCCCCAGGAGGTTTTTGAGAAAAAAAAAAATCTTTGTACTGGAGAAAAAAAAAAAAAAAGTTTAACTTTTTGAAGTTGTGTGCATCCCATTGTGTCCTGCTTACAGGTGAGGCAAGGTTATGCAAATTGACTTTTGTGATGTTTTCATCATGTTACAATGTCATTCCCTCATTAAAAACATACCTGGAATGTTGTCTTCATTCTTTCATGTGTTTTTGAAAAATCCTTGAATCTCCTGTGGTAGCTAAATACTTTCTCTGACAAAGCGCCGCCTATTTCCACATAGCTTCTCCTTGGAGCTGCAGTCTCATCCGGTTGAGCTTCGGTCACACAGAGCGTCCCTCCCCCGTGCCTTTCCCACTCTGCTCCTTCAGACTAGTGGCAGCAGGAATTAGCAAACACCTGTTGGAACTGCACATCTGCTCACCTTAGCATGCAAACTACACCTCAGTGCAATGCTTTTAAGAATGGTTGCAAATGGCTTAATGGAGAAACATCGTGGTGATGGCGGACTGAAGGCAGCGTGTCGGAAGCAGGAGCTTCTCAATGAGACAAAGGCCCAATTCTAAGGCATCAAATTTCTCGTTCAGTTAGTTTTGATATAGTCAGCATTTTTAGAACAACTCACAGTAGCAGTTACTTGATTGTGACGTAAAATAGGAAGCTGTGAGACTTTGTGCGTACAGCGTCGTATGTTCAACTGCTTGATGTGTGACGGGACAATGTGGCTCTTCTCCTCTTTTGGGCTGAATATTAGTTAAAATGAATAATAATGAAATACTATTGAATACGCCACTGTTATTGTTTTAAAAATTGACGGGTAAAAATAGATTGATGGGAATTTTTCTACCCCGTCAGTCAAACTGAGAGAGAATGGAAAAAGTCTGACTATGAATGTGTTTCTTTGTCATAACTGCAAGATCCTGAGTGAGATCTGAACCCAGCACCTTCTCCTCCATCGTCAAATGGAATGTCACCCCACAGAGCTTTCTGCTTGACTTTTTTTTTTCTTTTTTTTTTGTGGTGCAACAAAAAGGCCGCGGTCACTTCCTGCTGACCGCACCTTGACAGGAGGCCATTTTGTTTTGTTTTTTTCTAGGTGTGTGTCAAGTTTTTCTATTTTTGCACTCCACGGAGCTCCTCTGCGTGCACACTGTGACACCGTGGTCCTTGAATGCTCGCTGGAGCATAACGCTGTGTTGTTGGAGACAGCAGGGTCTTTGGTACATTACCTGGTGTTTGACAGCCTCTCGGACCGTCTCTGCTCCTGACGATAGCGCTTTCGTGACAGCTGGTGGGCTTTTTGGTCCTTCAACACACAGTCTGCGACTGCGTTCCTCTTGGCGGGACACCCCCGCGCCCCTAACCCTGCGGAAAAGTAGGTTCTGCGAGGTGAGACTTGCAAAACTCCCACTTTCGCTATAATTCCGTGGTATTAGTGGAGGTGGTGGATTTCTTTTTACTCCTTCTGTTCATGCATTTAATATTCTCTCTCTCTCTCTCTCTCTCTTGGTTGTGGGGGCGATGCTTCCCCAAGCTTGCGCTTCGCTTAATATTTTTTCCTGCTGTGGTAAATCAGCGGGTCAGGGGAATTCACCCTGCAGCCTGTCATGCCGCAGCTTCCATTTACAACCCCACTCTGAAGCTTTGTTTTAGCAGCCCCAGATACATATCCGAGCTACATCAAACGCCGTCAAAGAAAGGGCGTTTTGGAACCCACTTTGCTCTTCTTCTTCTTCCTCCTCCTCCTCCTCTCTTGTAACTTTCCTGCCCTTCTTCGACATCCCCAGAATCCTCCCTCTTCTACCCAAAATGCTTGTGTGTCATCCTTCTTTTCTAATGAGAGGCAGGGATCAGCGAGGTAGACCCCTGGAGTTTGACAGAAATACCTGTTGTGCCTCCACATTTCTTCCTCCACGCTCTCCTCCTCTCACCCTCTTTCTGTCTCTCTTCCTCTCCCTAAACGCCGGAGCTGTCGACTCCTGCCAGTTTGATTTTAAACTGTTCCCCCATGTCGGCAGTAGCTGCCATGACGGGGAATAAAACGAGTGAAATGTAAAGTTTTAAGCGAACAATGTGAGGATTGGCTTCCTGCTTCACGTGGCGTGTGGAAAAAGTGGAGTTGTCTATTTTTTTTTTTTTGTGTGTGTGTGTGTATTTGTCTGATGTCTGGAAAGGAAATAACTGTAGAAACTTAATTTTGCTGGGGAACTTCTATTGCGTTCACAAACACTTCCGAAGTTTACTGCCAGTATGAAGATAAACATTCAAGGCTTGAGAAATACATTGCTTCGCAGGTTTATTAAGCAGTCTCACTCAGGGGAAATTCAAAGAGAAGCTCCTAATAAGCAACAATGAAAGTTTACCACCATCGACTCTGCCGTTCTTTAACTACAAAACTAAAGGTGGAGTGAACCATGGCTTCTAGTTTCAGTCTGCATAAGCTATTTCGTTGACCATCAAATCAAGATTTTTGAAAAAAAAAATTAATTAAATGGTTTTGGTTTGATCAATCGCAAAATTATTCCTCTCCAATGAATCCAGCAGTTAAATAAAGAAGCCAGAGATGAATATGTGATATGGAGAACAATTAGCAAAAGCAGTGGCAGCTTATGGGCTCAATGGGCGCTTAACCCGATTTGTCTACTTCTCTTAATATTAATATGTTTGTGAGTACAAATAGGAGAATAATCTGTGAGAAGCGCATTAAGTGGTCAAGTGCTGTATTAGTTTAGGCCGTTTGGTAGAAACTCCTACACTTGAGATGTGACTATTCGCTGCTCTTCCAGAATTACCTCTTTACCGCATCTCTGCTCTCAGTGGTCAGAGAACTGGACAAAGTCCAACAGTGCTGCATTTTAACGGCCCGCTAAAGTATTTTTGTTGTCCTGGCTTATTTATTTATATTTTGGCTCTAGTAGCCTTTATTTGAAAGTAGTTTGACGGGAAAGAAGGTAATGAGAGAGGGGGAAGTCACGCTGTGAATGTCGCCAGGCCGGGAATCGAACCTGCGACTACCAGCACGAGGACTAAGGCCTCAATACGTGGGTCGTGCACTGCCCCTGCGCCACCACAACACCCTGTCCAGACTGATATTGTCTGAAGTTTATCTTACAAAATTAATATTTCTAACTTCATTTCCTAATGAACAAAATGAGAGCATTTGTTCTGAAGCGCCGTCTTTGTCCGAATGCCGTAGCAACAAAATGGTATATTCAAAATCCTAGATGGATCGAAGCAAAGGGAGGCAAGAGGAGAAAGACTTTGACTGCTGAAGCTCTCACTGTTCAGCTCAGCACCGTCAAGTAGGTCAATGCGACAGGCTTCACTGATTTCTCCCCCCTCCGCCTCCCTTCCTCTGTTTCTTCTGTTCAGACCTTTTGCTCAGCAGGTGCTACTCTGGGTCCACCTGTCTGATGCAAACTCGCACAGATGCAGAGGGAACCCGCGATAGATTATTTATCGACTTTAGCGGGCGAAAGAATCATTAGATTACATTCGCGTGCAAAAGGGGAGAATATTTAAAAGACTGTAGTGAAGTTCATCTGGAGTTCATGAAATGCCATCGGACATGTGATGGCCTTTAAGCTTGGGTGCCTGTTTTTTTTCCTCTTCTTCTTCTTCTTTTTTTTTTTGGCAGGAACAGATTATCTCCATCGGTACCAGTTCTCATTGAAGTCATATTCACCTCTTACAATTGTGCGTTTTGCAAAAATACAGAGCATAATGACTTGCACCCTCCACTTCACAGGCCCTCTTCCTGCACACTCAGCTGCTTCAAAAAGGACCAGATCTGACTCATAATAGACCTCATTAGACCGGTATTGAATAGGCCCAGAGCCGGCGTAACCCACTCCCACTGTTTGCCCGATTGTGTGTGTGTGTGTGTGTGTGTGTGTGTGTTCTCCATTAGAGAATTAAAGATTAATTGCCAAATTTCTAAGCTTTAAAGCATTGATTAATGACAATGAGAGTCACCGGTGGATCCAGGAGATTAATGTTGTGAGATTCGCCTCCTTTGGATAGCTATTGATTTTGATTTGCTGAAAAACGCCTGCCTTCTCCTGCCGGGAGGGCAGGAGGCTGCGCCGAGCGCCGGCAACGTGATCTAAATTACATTTCAGCAGGCACGGCTTAAAATATGAGCATTAGGAATTAACATTCACTTAATTGGGCTGCAAGTGGTTGTGCTAAAAGAGGTTACCAATGGCAACAAAGACTCAGCTGCTGTATTACAGGGGAAACGGTTCTTATTCAAATCAGGAATTAGCTCAGCACAGAAGAATTAAGTATAACCTCTAGCTGCTTTTCTGCTTTTTAAGTCAAGGTGCTGACTAACGTGAGGCAAAAAGAGGCATGGAAGGTGGGATTTGTTTTTTTTGTTAAAACTAGACAGCGTTTCAGTTGCTTTGTCTCCTTTTCAGTGACAGTTTTGCACTATTCAGTCTCGGTTTCAGCCCCAACAAATCAAAGCAACCGGAGCATTTTGTCTGCCTCTTTAGTGTAAGCGTGCCATTGGGAGGTAAATCTTCCCAAGGCGGCGCTGGGCCTCATTCTGATCAGCCTAAGCGCGCTGCATTAGCCGTATTATCAGAAAATCATATTAGAGTCACTTTGAAACGCTGGATGCGTCTGATATCTCTGTGCCGGGGGATCTTGCATTAAAAATCTCGTTTTCAATTATGCTTCCATTTTAAATGAGGTGTTTTTAATGTGATATTTCCAGATAGTAAAAGTGGTTGATTTCACAAGACCTGTTTTTTTTTTGTTTGTTTGTTTGTTTGTTTGTTTGTTTTTACTGTTTAACATTGCATGAGAATGGGGGATACATATGAGAGCATGGATGAGCGTTACAGGACAACACACAGCTGCTCGAGGTGTACAAATCAGAGAAACTGTAGAATTTCACACACACATGCACACACTCAAACGCTCGCATCTATGTATATACAAAATCTCAGCATCTTACCCATTAAAATTCTGAATTAATGTGCTGTGAAAATGTATTTCTCCACCCCGTTATAGGTTAGTAACTTTTTTGCTTTTTGTCAGACTTGAATCATTCAGGTCATCTAAATGGACTTTTATGTCAGACAATACGATTGCACAAATACAAAAGTTCTGTTTTACAATAATAATTTTACTGCTTAAGGGACTAAAGCTGTCAAAACCATCCTTGTTCTACGTAAGCATGAATTCCCTGTTTAATGAATGTCAGCATCACAATACGGTCAGATTTTTATTTTTGGTTTTTGCTTTGAATCCTCGTGATGTAGTCCAAGTGCATTTGAGTTAAAGTCTAAAACCGATGGATGGACATCGTCCTGTCGTCTCTAGACTTTCTGCTAGAGAGCCGAGTTCACGGTCCCGTCAGTTGTGGTAGGTCGACCAGATCCTGACAAAGCAGGCCCGTACCATCACACTCATACCCCTGTGCTCATGCCTCCTGCTACATTGTTTTTTTGCTGAAATCCCGTGGTTGTTCTGTCATTGTTCAGTCTCTCTTTTATTTTGTAAAATGAATGCATGACTTGTTGCTTTTTGAGATATTTTACCCTACTTCGCATTGTCAGATAGGTAATGAATGAGTTGCATCTTTTTCTAAATCAAGCCTGGATGTGGCTTGTGAATCTGAACAAAGCTATACGGTAGATCAGAGTTAGGTCATGATTTAATGAGTGGTCAAACAAATTACTTTTTCATCTCGGACTGGGTTGGTTCGGATAGTTTCCCATTAATTGATAAAATCCTCATCATCTGGTTGCTTTTGCAGATACTCGGGATACCGTCGTCTGAAATTAAAATGCATTCAATGAAACGCGTAAGTGTGATAAAAGAGCTGGAACAAGAAATCAAGTCGGGAAGTAAAAACTTTTTTACATCGTTGCAGCTGTAAGTGATTTAAAGCAGGCATGTTTGAGGTCCACTATTCCAAACCTGCTGAACTCAATCAGCGGAGCTAAGATGGACCAATGATTGCAGGTCACGTAGGCAGCGACAGGGAAATGTTTGTCTCTGTGATTGAACTGTCCCCTGCGCCAACATTAATTGAGCTCCCTGTAATCACACACAGGCACATATGATTGGTGTCTGTGTCTCTTGAAAAGACTGAGATTACCTTTTCTACTGGATGTTCCATTCTGAGACGGTGATGGATATAGATTTTTCTTTGCATCCTCTCCATTCTGATTCCCACCCAAACATATTTCTACAGCGCCGATTTGTATGCTGCATCATAAATTCATGAGAACTTTTTACGCGCTCGGAGCGAGGCATGTTGACGTGTCTGTTTCTGTTGTTGATTTAACGATTTAGCATTTAGCAGATGGCTGAATGACATGGAAAATTTTAAGGAGGCCTTAGATTAATAAAATACTGTGAAGGTTTATAAAAAGAAAAAAATACTTAGTGTTTCAAGAGCTGAGGAGATTCAGGTGCTGGTTAATGACAGATCTCAGTGTGTGGGTCTTCAGAGTCATGTACATACTACTGGAACAATCAGCTGCTAAGAACATGTCTGTCAACAAAACGGCATGCAAAAAATATTAAATATGCAAATTTTCTTATAATTTTTTCCACAAAAAAAGCAATTTCTCATTTGTGACTTGTATTGAAATTGTTTTTGTGATTCATAACCAGAGGCGCAAAAAGTGGGTATGCAGCGTATGCAACGCATAGGGGCGCAGCACCAGAGGGGGCGCCAAAACCCCGTTTGGAGGGGGCGACGCGCCGATTATGTTTTCCCATACACTTCAGCGCGCCTCACGCTCCTTCACCTCTCGCACATAACGAGGTAAATGTAGCGATTTTTACACTTCACGTATCATCGCCTGGGGGTGGGGGGGGTGTTGGTCAGCGTCGCTCCTTCACCCTGACTTCACCCTGACGTTCCTTCCCTGGGGGAGGGCGGGGGGAGGGCGATTTATGTTTTCGCATCCACCTGAATAATGTGTAGTTGCGCCACTGTTCATAACTTCCTTATTTTGTGGCAGCTTCCCTGTGTCTCAATAAAAGCAAAAACAAATATGTATTACAATACCTCTCTTTGCAATTAAACGCTTTAAATATTTCCTTGTAGCTAAAATATAAATAAAAACTTACGTCCAATTCCAATTTGATTTAACAAAATCAGCTGGGCGCACCAAAGTCAGAGTTTTAAAAACCTTCCAAAAGTTTCAAAAGTTCCTCATATTTATTGATTTCAACCCAATCTTCATACATTTCAACAAAAGCGCTTGAACTAGCATGCTAACACAAGGTACAAATAGTGATCAGGTCCTTTTTGTCCTCTCTGGATCAGTCCTTACTCATAAAAATACAGAAATAATGGATGAGGCAGGTGATTAATTCATCTTGTAAAGCCTCACTGTGCAATTTGTACAAATATTTCTTTGGCTGGAAGCAATTAAATGCGGAGATGCTCCGAGGTAACACTTCCCAGCCAAATCAAAGCTCGGATGGCGAATCAAAACAGGAGCTGTCACGTTTCTCTTTAGTTAAATTCATTAGGTCTGAGAAGCCATTATCTCAGCAAACTGCCACGGCTGAATAATTAAACATCCTATCAACTGTTTGTTTGACCTGAGTTTATAACATTATTATTCCTCACTCTGTGCCTCCTTATAAAATCATCCCTTTAATTTGAGAATAAATGTTGGCTCCTCATGTGGAGAGCTGCAATGTCCTGGCTGACTCTTGATTTGACTAATGCATAATAAATTGCAATTATGTGCCACTTTTGAGGGCGAAGCTCCAGAACACCTTGAATTACAGCGAGTGGCCTTTCGTAATTTAAAAGGTATATACAAAGAAAATAATTAGAGTGAAAATCAGTGTCAACATTTTTACGTTTTTTTTTTTTGTTTTTTTTTACATTTACGTTTCAACTCATAAAACCCTTTAGTCTTGTCGTTACATCTTTTATAGGTTTTTTTGCGGCAAAGCTGTCTTCTTAACATTTTCGGTGGGAGAATTAAAAAGATGTAAGAAAAAACGTGCAAATAAAATTGTAATATGTCGGTGGGTTTCAGTCCTTTTTTTTTCCCCACTTATCAAAATACCGTCAAATCGCATAATTTTGCCATTTTGTCACCCTGACCAGGTCAGTTTAGCCCAAATTGCTCCACCTTGTATGGGCTGAGAAGTCCCTGCTTTTTTGTGCATAGCAAAGCTATCAAACCCTTCAGTCTTCAAAGGAAAGGGGCAATTTTTTTATGCTTGCAAATGCTCTCACAAGTGAAAATATGCTGTCTTTTGAAAAAATGTTTTATCCCCACAGCCCCAACTGTAATGCCTGGCTTGACAAAGTTTTAGGTGTTATCGCATCAGGTGTCGCTGGAAGGTCTTGCAAGCATGAAGCAACAACATATTGCAGGTGCAGAATTTCTCAGATTATCAATTTCAATTTAACACCAGACAAACATAACTTCAGTGTGCACAAAAAACATTTTTGAATTGTTTATATATGCCACTATGGTCTGTATTCTATACACTACTTGTGTGTAGCGGTCTTTATTACTCATGAAACAAAAGCGCAGTGAGAGAAGGGAATCAAATGATTTTTTTTTAGGCTAACTAGCTTTCCAGGACAGACAGATAAGCATGACAGCAAATGAAACCATGAAGTGTTTGGAAAAAGTGTAAAATAATAATAATTTACATGAAAAATGAATGTTTAATAATTTTAGAAATACTTGAATTTGTAAAAAGACAAAAAAAAATGAAATTCAAGACTGAAGGTGTACAGATAAGGCCAAAGCAAGATATTATTTGATGCTATGAAATGACAACTTTACAAGAAAAATACATTCTTTTAGATTCCAATTTATGATCAATGTAATATGTATTAAAACTGTATTAAAACAAGCAAGTGGTTGTGTCATGGTCTCTGAGATATTTTTCTTCGACACATTCTGCACTTCTAGTCCATAATTAAGCATTGTTCAATAACCCTACTTGAGTATTGCCACTGATCACCTCGATCTCTTAATAACGAAGCACATATCCCCCTACTTGGGTTTTTTTTTTTTTTTGCAACGTGCTCCAACGTCCATCGGAGGACATTTAAAAAAACAAAACATGTCAAAAAAAAGAAAAGAAGAGGACCCTCTCAAAGCACGTTCCTCTCCAAATATTTGGATTCATTTGTTTAAACCGGAGAACAGGAAGACATTTTCAGTTTGTGACATTTTGGAGCTGCAGTTCTGTGCTTTTCTCACATGGAAACCGTCAAAACATCACAACAAAGAGAGCTGAAGGTTAAAACAGATTTCACCTGACGACAGGCGCAGTTAATCATGCCTGTGTGTGTGCCTTCGGTGCGAGTGGAGTTTTTCATGCTTTTAAGCCTTAATGAAGGTAGCGGAACGCTCTCCCTGCACTGCTTTGAGTCCCTCGTTTTCCTGAGCTGATTGGAGGGCAAAGAATGACACGCGGGCCGGCCGTGCAGCTTGGGGCCAGTTTTAAAACAAAGAGTGCAAATTGACCTGTGGTTTGTTGTTGTTGTATTCATTAGAGTTGCTGGGAATACCTCGTTTAAGAACTTCAATGAATCAGTGGTAAATTATCTCATGATTAACTTTCCACTGGTTGGTTTGACCACCTGTTTGCACTGAAAATCTGTCGGTGAGGGAATAAAGCGCCAGCGCCTTTTAAAGCGCAATAAAATGCTGCCTTTGTTGAGAACACTCCAGAAAGCTTTGGCTGGCGATACAGAGAAATAACTACCTTAAATTGGACTATTTTCTCTGAAAAGTTAGGGCAGTTCTTATTAAAGCTCACGCCAGAGACTGAAGGAAAGGACAATTGGCTTTCCATCAAACAAGATCTTGAAGGCAACCTCTTCTTCTGGATTTAAAAGGGAGGCAAAAGAGCAAATTCCATTAAGGAGAGAAAGAGCGCGCAGTCGCTGCTTTAACGAAGCCTTTTGTTTGTTTTCTGGGAAACTCCGTCTCAGATCTGTTGGAGCCTCCTAAGGCCTGTCAGGGAGCGCTGTCACAACTCCAGCCATCCCCCCTCCACATCCCCGCAGCCCCTTTGATTTCTTATTTTATCTGCAGACAACCAAATCGATCGCTGCCTCACCTGCACCTGCTCGTCCTGCGCTCAGAGTCGGGCTGTTTTTCCTGCTCTCCAATCAGACTGTTTAGACCGGGTTATTCCAGAGGCTGAACTTCGTGGTCAGGGATTCTTCAACATTCGTCCACAAGAGATGAACAAGTGTTAAAAATACGGTTGGGGGGCGAGGGGGGAGAAAGCATACAAATTACTCAGGATCTCGACATGTCTAATTGAAATTTCATGCCCCATTTTCTTCAAGATCCAGAATTTCCCTCTGCTTCACAGCGAGATGTTTTTTTTTTTTTCTCAGAGGATCAAGATGAAAGAAACTGTTTTCAGGTTTTATTTATTTTTGGTTGCTTCAGGGCTTTTCTTTTTATTTATTTATTTTTTATGAAATGCAATTTAATCAAACACACCAAAGATGATTTATTAGCGAAACTGTGCTTTTTGTGTTGAATACACACAAAAGAAATAAACGAAACTGATTTGGTTTGTCTGGATAAAAAAAAGAATAAAGAATGAATATAGCTTCATTCTGCACTTGCATAGCTTGTTAAAGTCCCTGACAAAGAGATCACAACTAACTGTCATTCCTTTTGACTCATTTAAGCATCCCACGATGCCTTCAGCTGCTGATGGCTTGCTACCAAACTGCTTCATAAATAACATACAGTGCCTTCGCAAAGGCGCTCATACTGCTTTGGCTTTTTCTCATGTTATCACATTACAACTATTACATTTCATCAGTGTTTTTAGCCGATGCACTGCTTTTTTAAAACTTTTTCACAGAAAATCAGGCACTCCATTGTATTCCAGCTCTAGTCTGGCGTTTACTGCCTTTTTCCGGTCCAACTGGAAGGAGAACCTTTTGTCCCTTTCTCAAATATTTGGGAGCAACCCCGCATTTGTTTTCTCTTTCCGTCATCTACAGTATCTTCCACGAGCTTTAACCTGATTCCACTTCCCTGAAAACGCCCCACAGCACGAGGAAAGCTCAAAGTTAGCTCATTTTCTTTTCGCGTTACAGAGTAAAGAGGATTGAATACAAATTCCCTTCACACTTTTCAGATTTTTAGTACTGTGATTTTTAGTACTTTTTTGTAACCATGTATCCTTTATCATCCACTTTACAGTTGTGCACTACTTTGTGTTTGTCTGCCTTATGATGTCCCTATAAAATACATTAAAGTTCTGGGGTACACTATGAGAAAACATTTATGAGGTTTCAGTATTTTTTAGAAGCCATTGTAAAACACATTTTAGTGCACTGTGCAAAATTCTGTCTCCACACAGAGTCATAATAAAATAAATAAGAAGAAAAGAAAAATATTTTTCGATTAACCTCAGATCTGTCATGTTGGTGGTGTGCCGGTGCATCACTATGTCATTCTGTGTCCCTGTGGTCCCAGTGCTTCTACAATGACATCATCCAGTCTGGTATTACCCAGCATTAACAGTCACTCTGGGACCACCGACTTCCCAGCAGGACCAGCATCGGATGGCCGAACTCTGTGACGTCATGCTCCATCATCTACCTCTGCTATTGACTGGGAAATGTAAAACAAGTGAACATAATCTCAGACGCTGTGAGCCTTTTTGTCTGTCTCTCATTGTGTGCATGTGTGTGTGTGTGTGTGTGTGTGTAGGAGGTTGCATGACAGTTGGACATTAACGTCACATCACCAAATTACTTTTCAGTATTATGTTCTTCAGGAGGAGATGTCTTTTTTTTTGTTGTTGTCTCAGACATTTAGTGCAAAAAAAACAAAAAAACATTTCAATATATATCCTAGACAAAGTAGTATACAATCATTACAATCATTACGTGACCCTCTTTGTGTCTACAACTGTGAAATCTGTTGTCTTCCCAATGATTGTGTAGGCCATAATTTAAAGTTTTGGTTTCAAAAAAAAAAAAATTTCTTCTTTTTTTTGGTTTTATGTATTATATCTTTTTTTTTTCTTGGCTGTAAGTTAGAATCATCCAAACTAACAGAAATAGTCACTTAAGACACTTAAGACATATGTCTGTGTGTAATGAATATACAGTATATTGGCTTGATATATATTTTTTAAATCAATAACTAAAATAAATTACATTCTAATTGACTAAGACTCAGTAGTGTGAGAACTGCAGCACAACTAGCTGCCAATGGAAGTAAAAAAGTCGTAGTTTGAACATGGTAACATGGTGGTCATCTCACTGAGGAGATTTTTCAGACAATGCTCTGTAGAGGGAACCATGTTTCTCTCAAGAGACCATGATGAGATCTCAGATTAAAACAATGGATGCAAACGCATGTTAGTAATGGTAAAGAAAGTGGTAGATTTTTCTGTCTGCCGACAAAATAACAGGGCTGGAGAATTGGATTTCCAGCTGTCTGTCGTCATCACACAGATTTATACACACCCATTTCCCTCACTCAGCTTTACAAAGTCTGGGTCTTCCCACTTTCAGTGTCGACGCTTTGTGGGTAAACAGGTAGGGTCACCAACTGCAGCTTGCAAACTGAATGAACATTGACGTCTCGAGTCCTGACGCCCACAGCTGATTGGTCGGCTACCTCGGGGTGACTCCCTGTGACATCTCAATTGTTGAAAATTGTCTCAATATTTCACTGTGATTTGTGAAGTGACATACAGGTCTTTTTTTTTTTTTTTTGGCCATTAATGTTACAAAATATACTTCCCCAAAAGCAGACTTGAAAAGCCCTTTTCCAGATTTCCAAATGTACATCATTTGCCGACAAATCTAGAAATACGTGAATATTTCCTGCAGAACTGAGTGATCTAATTTTGTTTCTCCATCTTAGAACGATTTAACACACCAAAAGAAACACTTCCTGCGTTGCCTGCAGAGTTAAATTACCTGCACTAAAGTCAGAAGAGGAAGATCTTCTTACCAACCTCACACTTATCTAAGATTCTTCCTCTGTTTCTCTAATCACTGCAATCTTTGGGACCGAAGACAAAAAAAAAGACTCACTCTAAGGGATATTTCAGAGCAGTTTTACTTATTATCCTCTTTTTGCAGCATCTTCCTGAGCTCATCTCGGGATGCTTTTATCCTGCCAACAGCAGGGAGTCTTAATAATCACCTCCATGCCACACTGGGACCCTCGTTGCACAAAAGGCTCCAGCACGGTGTCCGATAATGTCTCGAAGGAAGTGCTATTGACATCTCACTCCTCTGCAGACACTGTGGGAAAAGAATGCCTGTGTGTGATGAAATGCCCGGCCTCTCATCGTCGCAGGATGCCACCGAGTTCACAGAGAGGGAGTCGAGGTCAAGAGAGAGCCTACCTTTGACATTTAGAGGGAATGCAAGGGACTAAGGAGCTCTTTTGATTGTCAATGGGCAGAGAAAAGACAAGAATTGAGGGATCGATAGAGACTTTTGCGTTTCGTATGCTCAGAGGAGAAATATTTTAAGTTATTTTGCTACAATGAAAAAAAAGTATGATTGGAGGCATAAAGGTGAGGCTCCCAAAGCTAAGGACACTTTACACAGCCTAAAGCATGGTGGTGGCAATATCATGCTACAGCTCTATTTCACTACTATTGGTTCTGGTGGTTTTGAGGTTTATGCTAATGATAAATGCATAAACTTCTGACCTGCATTGTATTTTAAAGACCACATTGCAGGTATTCAAAATATACAGGTTTCTGGGGATAGACGCAATGTAATAGAAAAACGTAACAAGACTGTCTTAATTTTCAGATTTTTAGTTTAGAAGACAATTGTTTTAGCATCTTTTTGCATCACACAATGTCTCCACATATTCAAGAGAGGAGGTAGGTCTTGCTCTCTAGAGATAAAGAAACAAAGTTCAAGGAAATCTCTACGCTGTAGAAAAAACAGGTTGTTAGAAAATATTTCCAATAATCCACCAGATTAGCTGAAAACCCTACAATGCATGCCTAAGGTTGATTTTGTTATAACCTGTGCAGAGAAGAGCGCCCTCTTCTTTCAGTATAATCACAGCCAAATTGAAGATAAGGGGTCAGCAACCTTTTCAATTCAAAGAGATGTTTTCATTCTTCTGGCTGCAAAATACAGTTGGCCTCTTGACACTTTGGGAGGGGTTGAGAGAGGATAGGTGGAAGGACAAATACATAAAAAAAGTAAATATTTACAGAGTAAAATTCTGCTTCATTGTGAAAGTGAAGGGCTCAAATTTATTTATGTATTTATTTATTTAAAGTTGGGCTGGAGCTCAATGATCAAATGCCTGCTTTTAATGTGTGAACTTTAGGTAGATTAAACTCAGTGTTTTGTTATCTGTGACATCTATGCAAAGGAGAAAACGGTAACTCAATAAAAACAAAAAAGCCTATTATTTCCAGCAAAATAATGAATATCGCTAGTTTCATTCTGTTGTAGAAATCCTATTCACATACAGCACAAAAAACAGAGAAAAACTCCATATGCCACCATTTCCATCTGTCTTTTTAATTGAGAGAATAATTAATTGTATTTTTTTTTTAATATTGCTTATTTTGATATCTTTTTTCATCAAGGAGTGTATTCAAATATTTGGGGGCCCTAATTTGGAAATAGCTTCAAAATTATGGATCATTTGCATTTTTTTTTTTCATTATGGCCCTTTATAGTCCCTGTGTTAACTATTTTATGTTTATAGGAAAGAGTTTTCTCAATCACC